>NW_019154106.1:23503335-23597957 GCF_002288905.1 Enhydra lutris kenyoni
AGAAAGAAAAGAAAGAAGGAAAGAAAAGGAAAGAAAAGAAAAGAAAAGAAAAGAAAAAAGAAAAGAAAAGAAGGAATGGGGGGAGGGAGGGAGGAAGGAAGGGAGAAACTTTCCTTTTGACCAGCTTATTCAGTTTCCTAATATGTAATAGCAATTCAAATTTCCTCCAGTAATTCACAAGACTACCTGTTTCATTGCATACTTATTATTTGCACTCAATGTTATTAATCTTTATAATTGTGTCATTTTATTTTATTTTTTTTAAAGATTTTATTTATTTATTTGTCAGAGAGAGAGAGAGAGGGAGAGAGAGCAAGCACAAGCAGACAGAATGGCAGGCAGAGGCAGAGGGAGAAGCAGGCTCCCCGATGAGCAAGGAGCCCGATGTGGGACTCGATCCCAGGGCGCTGGGATCATGACCCGAGCCGAAGGCAGCCGCTTAACCAACTGAGCCACCCAGGCAAAAAAGGATTCTATCATTGCTAAGGTATTTATTATCTTGTCTACTGGTGGGGTTGAGTATCTGTTCATATGTTTATTATTTATTTGCATTTTCTCCTTTATAAATTGTCTTTTTATATGTTTGAATCCTTTTTGGCAATTTGCAGAGTTCTTTGTATACTAAAGTTATTAGCCTTATGTCTTCCCACATTTCTTATAATGAGCATTTATAGTTTCCATAATAAATGTAATTTAAAATTTCTATTGCCTGATCATTAAAAAAATTTTCATAGCTAGGTAGTGCCTAATGGCAATATAATATGAAATAAACTCCTACATTTGCATAGTGTTTTATAGTTTACAAAGCTTTATCATGACTTTTTTTTTTTTAAGATTTTATTTATTTATTTATTTATTTGACAGAGAGAGAGAGAGAGAGATCACAAGGAGGCAGAGAGGCAGACAGAGAGAGAAAGGGACGCAGGCTCCCCGCCGAGCAGAGAGCCGGATGTGGGGCTCGATCCCAGGACCTTGGGATCATGACCTGAGCCAAAGGCTTTAACCCACTGTGCCACCCAGGCGCCCCATGACTTTCTACTTATAAAAAATAATTAATTTTTTGAAGTAACTCATTCATACGATTCAAAATGTGAAGAATACAAAAGTACATGTGAAAACTCAAGCCCCTTTGCTAGAGTTAGTCAATGTTATTAGAAATTTCTTGTATTCTTCCAGAGTATTTACTCATATGAAATAACATTTGTATCATTTTCCCCTTTACACAAATGGCAACATATTAGAGATACTACATTTGTCCTTATATTTGCATTTAATCCTGTATCTTAGAGAACATTCCCAATTAGTACATGCAGAACTTTCTCATTATGTTCTCTAACAGTACAGTATTCTGTTTTATGGATACACTGTAACTTATTTAGCCAGTGTCCTATTAAAGAATGTTTAGGGCTTTCAGAATTTTTTTTAATCACAAGGAGGAAGGGAGAGAAAAATATTTTATATTTATCATTTCAGGTTTTTAAATCTCTAGGACTTAGGAAAGAAAATTACTGGGTAAAATATATTTTGGATTTTGATAGATATTAAAAATTTGCCCTCTAATCATGTCTTGTTTCCATACCCTTACCAGTTCAATGTAGTATGAAACTCCTTGATTTCTGCAAATTCAATAGGTGAAAGATGATACCTTTGCATTTGTCTTACTACAGTAGTTAATCATAGATAGATAGGGATCTATAGATATCAAGCATTTGTATTTCCTTTCTTTGAAGGGCCTATTTATGTCTTCCTGGCTGTAGAGTATTTATTGTTGCGGTTAGAAAATACATTAAACATACAATTTCAATCTTGTGGTACTTGGAACTTACTCTTTCACAAAGGATGAGTTTTGCAATCAACTTTATTTATTACTATATTTATGGCTATTCATTCCTTCCAAAATCATTTATGGAATAATCCAACTTTTCTTACTGATTGGCAGACTAAATTATAAGTTAAATTTTCTATGTTCTAGGATCTTCCCTGAGCTTTATATTCTGATTCATTAACCTGTGTTGGTTCCATTAATTACATACTTTTTAATTAATGGAGCTTCTTGATATTTACTTATGTCATGGCAGCATGAATCTCTCCTTGTTGCTTATGATTATAGGATTTCAATGAAAAATACTTCTTGTTTATTTTTATATGAATTTTGATATTAATTGTCTAGATACCATCTCCTGTCATAAAAATCTTGATATTCATGAGCAGAAGAATGGATAAATATATCACTGTGAAGTTACACAACATAGTACTGGATAAGAATAAACAAAGAGCAACCCTGCTAACATGGCAAAGCCCATTATTAGTGATGTAAGTCAGAAGAGTTGTATCCTTATATAAAGGGAGTGATGCTAATTTTAAAAAGTTATAAGGAAATTCTCTAGCATGATGGGAAAGTTGTACATCTTGACTGGGTGGTGGTTGTACACACAAATACCTCTTTCACTTACCAGATACAAGGGAAATTACAAATCAAGGGGCTACATGCAAGATCTTTCCCAGTAAAGGGGTTAGCATTGCTTATATATATTTTTAACTTAATTCCCCAAATTTAAAGTCTAAAGGATTTCCTACAACCACCCATATTTTATTCTATTATAATTTCAGTTTAGTGACTTTGGTCCAAATTCCCACAAGGCCCTTGAAACTATGTGTGCATTGTCTCATTCAAACAAGAAACATAATCTCCAATTCTGCATGCTTCTCTGCAATCACTATCTTCTCCACCTTAACTATTTCAATCATTTCCTTTCCTGAATTTGAAATTTATAATATTATTCATTTCACTGAACGGGGTATACTTACTTATTCTTTAATTAGCATTTGCATTTGTATTACAGATAGTTGGTTATAAAGTAAATCCCACATGGAATGCCCATTAAATTCTGTCCTTTCTTAAAATTTCAAATTATAACCTTATCCTTGAATGCCTCTTCAACTATGCCAACCCTCAATTATTTATTTCTTGAGATGTCATCATAATTACCTTTAATCTGACTATCGATTAGTAGGTAAAATATCTATTACTTATGATTTTTTAATTCAAATACATGTGCTGTCTCCTGATTGGATTATAGCATTATTAAGGAATGAATTGTGTTTTAGGTCATTCTGCTTTCTTAGAGCTTACACAAAGGGACAGCTAATTAGCAAACTCTTAATTGTTTGAGAATTACATATTATAATGATCATTTGAAAACCCAAATATTTATCAGCAAGTGTGCAAGGAAAATCTATTACTGGATATTAGTAAAAATGCCCCATCCAACATAGAAGAATATAATCTACAGACATACATACTTTGTTATAACGGTTTATAAGAACTATGGCTTAGATCTAAATATAGTAAGATTAAGATATTAGTGGTTTTAAAACTAGGATATATATTTTTAGAGAAAAAAATAAGATGTTGTGGTTCTAAAACTGTTGAAGAATTTTCCAGAAGAGGATACTTTTTTTTTTTAACTTTAAGGGGAATTCAGTACTTTTTGTAGATTAAAAAGAAGGTAAAAACAAATTGAGTTCCCCATTATTTTCCATTATAGAATTATTGAATAAGGGTCTATATAATATTCATCACTTTTTCTCATATCAATTCATTTCACACAAGGGTTTAATGTTCATTTGGAATGATACATTCATTTTCATTTTATATTTCTGTAAGACCCATCATCACCAGGAAAGGTCCTTCCCATATTTTATATTTCCTTTCATTGATCTGATGCTGAAAATGGTCGTTTGCATTTCCAATTCAGATGATACCCCAAAGTTTTAAGTCCTTTGTGTCCCTTGGTCCGAGGCACAATCTTTCCTGCTTGAGGTATTCATGACACATGCAATCACAGACAACTTGTACCCCATGGCACCAAGAAATTAAAAGATAACATGAATGGTATCACACCAGAAAAACTATTATGGGGATAAACAGAAAAAGGCAATTTAGCCTAAGTCCTTGAGACATCTAAAGTAATACTCAACACACTAAAAGGTATAACTTGCCTTTGGGAATGGCACTGAAGCTATTCCTACAGAAGAGTCAACATGTGCAGAAGAGGGACAGCATAGTGGCATTGTTGAGTGTGGCAGTGACCTCTGTCATCCCATTAGACAGGAGGAGCTAACTTCCTTAAAACTTCATTCATGCCTAGACAAGATCAAAGCCTCTGTCATTTGTCTCTGGGGGTTAAATACAAGTTACTACACCAGACTTTATTCTCTTCTCTTGAATCTGTAGTCACTCATCTTTTGTTTTTCAAATGCAGAATGCCTTTTGACATCATCTGATTTTTAAAAATACTTTGAAGTAGCTGAGGGAATACCACGTCAATGCCAACAGAAAATAATTAACTTTTTGTATGAAATGCAATTCAGATTTGTATGTGGTTTTGTGATCTCAGAGGCCTGTGTTTATTAGTTTCATTTGACATTAGAAAATTTACCTTGTGAGGAGCAAATAATTAAACTTGAGGCATTTTTTATTTTGTGAATTTACATGCACGATAATGAACATGTAATAATAAAGTATACTATTGTTATCTACATCTTCACAAACTTTCTAAATCGTAGGCTTAAAAATATGTATAAAAATTAAATGTGACCAATTAAAATCACTACTATGCATAGATGATGAAAAATAATTTTAACTAACTTACACATTGTACTATATTTGTATTCACAAGCTTGCAGATAGTCACTGTGTTAAAGTGGTTAAATATTCCTCGTGAAAACTTTATAAAAATATCAGTTTACTTAGCAAACTGTTCTGATAAGCAGTCACTCCCTACAAAGGCAGAGATGTATATTTAAACCAGGAGAGGTGATTATGTTTATAACATCTGAACCTAGCTCTGGCAACAGTGTTCTGGTACCCAAACTTACAGTACACAAAGGGAAGTATAAATAAGACAGGTGATTTGGCTCAGATATTAATAACCATATTTAGAGATAGTGAGAGAAGTAGATCTTGCCATAAATGAATAGTTTCTGGTGTCTGATTTCTCAACCTCGGTCCCTGACACCTGCTAGCACCTTTACTTCACTTTCTCTCATACATCAAACATTACCTGACTCTGTCCAAGGCTGGATTCAAGGGCATGTGAGCACAGCAGTGGCACAGGGTTCCAGGCTCAGATGGACCAAGTGCTTGGTCTAATGCCCTGTTGTCACTGTTTTGAAATGCTTATTACCTTTGACTTTGTGTTTGAAAGTGAATCTCCATGGCACAATTAAACATGGTTGAATGGGGTAGAGGAGGCATGGAATCAGTTCATGTACAGACCTCTCTCCCAGCCACTCAGTGCAGATTTTCTGTTGCCCAGTCCCCTACTCTTGGGTACCCCAGACCCCCAATTGCTGTTGCTGCTTCCCTCTCCCTGGAGCAACAACCCAATTGCAGTTAGGGTGATGGGGGGATGGAGTCCACATTCTACCACCACTCTTCATACTTCAGTGGGGGCCTGATTGTAAGGACAACTCAGAAGACCTTGTTCAGAATCCAGAGCCAGGACCCTGTGCTCTGGAGTGTCTCTGCGTGGGGCTGGTGGTAGTCATTGCCACCCACAGCAGGCATTTCCTACCACATCCAGTGGGGGGACAGAAGCCATATGCTGGTAGTGGGCGGGGCTATGGGAAGGGAGACAACTGGCTTAAATTCCCTAGAGCACCCCCACCCTTCACCCCACCAAGCCAGGACTATGCTTTGGTGTGACGAGAGTCCCAGGTCCTTACAGGTGCCTTCAGTCACAGGTAGGGCATCCAGGACGGCTGTGAGGGTCCTCATATCCTGGTATTGCCATACCCAGGGCAGCATCCCTTGAGACGGCCCAGTGCCTCACTACAAACCTCTTTTCCTTTGTTGAACCTCCCAGCCTGTAATGTGGAAGTGCTACCTCTGGCTGGCCAGAGGCACGCTCCAAGAATGAGCTATAAAATATAAACTGTGTCTTTTTAGTGTTTTCATGAATGAGTTAAATGCTCTTATATTTGTAGTTAAAACTAACACTGCACATTATAAAGAATAATGGAAAAATTCATGCTAATAATTTTAAAAATGATTTACCTAGAATGACATTAAACAGCAAATGAAAATACCTTGATAAGTCAAGAGAGAGAGCACCCAAGAAAGGAAAAGCTTTATATTTTAGTACGCTTTACATCACTTTTGCTTTTGAACAAGGGGCCCTGCGTTTTCATTTTGTGTTGCAACCCACAAATTATGGAGCCAGTCCGGCTTATACTGAGCTGTATGGGATTCTGTCTCAGTGCCAGTTGATATCTATTTCATTTTGCCTTTCTTTTTTTTCCTAAAACTGATCTGGTATAGATTTGCCTTTCAGATATATATACTGTATGTACCTCCCCGTGTCAACGTCCTTCTGGACCCTCCACGGTGAACTTGTCAGTCTCCAAGTAGCCAGAAGTTTCTTCTGGATCACAGTTTTGGTCCTGAATTGCCCCATCTGGCCTATCTGGCTGATAGATTGCACAGACGCATGTGAATGCGGTTGCAGCAGGAGTTTCAGTGACATTAACTGAAAAATCTGGATTGGATCCTTGAGGTGGTTATATTTTCAGCACTGGTGGTAAGAACAAGAATATTGTGGGCAAGTTAAATATTTGATTAGCAGTAGGTTTAGAGAATCTATAATGTTCTTTTCATCTCTAAATTTTATGATTTCAGAGAAGAAGGGATATTGTTGGCATAAGAAAAATAAATTATCTCTAATGTGGTTCTTATGATTATGAACTATCACTGAAAATTGGCCTCAAATTCTAGGCAGATGATAGTAGTTCCATAATTCTAGTTGAGGCAAGTTGATAGAGATCTTCAGGCTCATCTTTCTGACACAATTTGCTGGAAGTTTCAGAGGAAATTGAGTGTTATGCAATATTAACAGAGGAGAGGAATAAAGAAATTAAATGAAATGCCTGATTTGACCTGATCACTCATCTTACTAGTCAGTACTTTGTGTCTGTCTGTATAGGGAGTAGCTTGTGAACTTGGGCAATTCATTTAATAACTCTTAGCCTCTTTTATTACCTTTAATACGGCAATAATAATGCCTCATTTTGTGATTAGTTGCAATAACACAAAGAAAGTCCCAGTACCACAGACCAAATAAAATTATATTCCATTTCTGTTTGGAACCTCTCAGTTTAATCACACTTTCATAACATACTACCCACATAACAGAAGCAATGAACTCCACTGAATGTCCTGTAAAGATGGGAGACTTATAATATCAATTTCAGTAGAGAAATGTATATGAAAGTGTAAGGCATTAATTAACTAATTAGTTAATTAATCTAATTCTCCTTTCTAGTTTTCTTGATGTCTAGAATCGAATAACATGTGTGTAAGGGCCAAGTTTTTAGTTATCCGCCAAAATGGTTTGGGGCAAATTACTCCAATTATTTATAAAAATATTTAACCAGGCATATGGTAGATCATGCCCACATGGTATTAATACTTCATATTCAAACTTAAATCACAACAGTTCGGGAGGGCACCTTTTTCTGTCTTTTCAGTCTCTTTGCCAGTAAGGAAAACAAAACATAACAAAAACTCCTTGTCCTTATAGTTTTTTTCATTGAAGCCCATGTCAATCATTCAGAAAACTATAGATTTAGGTCCCCATTGGTTAAAATTTTGGGGCACCTTTATAAATTATAAAGTCATATTGTTTAATTCAATGCAGTTGGTTCTTCCTATTTAAAATGTGATTTCTTGGGGCGCCTGGGTGGCTCAGTGTGTTAAAGCCTCTGCCTTCAGCTCAGGTCATGATCCCAGGGTACTGGGATCGAGCCCCACATCAGGCTCTCTGCTCCGCAGGGAGCCGGCTTCCCCCTCTCTCTCTCTGCCTGCTTCTCTGCCTACTTGTGATCTCTCTGTCAAATAAATAAATAAAATCTTAAAAATAAATAAATAAATAAATAAAATGTTATTTCTTATATACATGCTTGTTGATTCAATTTCTTACTGTGTTTTATAACTTTTAATTTCTCTGTAGCCTCACAGTTACTTAGTGTAGTAGCCTTCTATATGAACTCACTGTCCATCATTATTTGTATTTTAAACTATGTTCTATTCTCTTGATAGGGTCAACATCCTAAGATAAGCAATTCCAATCACTGGAGATAGGAAGGAAAGTAGAAAAGAAACTTCTTCTCTCCCAGGGTTGGGAATAAACTGAAAGACAGAAGAGAGACTAATGACAACATGAAAGCCGTCTTCAGCACTCACATGATTTTTCGAAGAATATAGATTTAGATATGTAGCCCCCTTGAATAGCCCCTTAATAGAAAGTCTGAATCTGTAGAGCAAACACAATTGCTACAGCTGTGGACTCTGAAGGTCTAGAGTAGGGTGGGGGCTCCGGGGTAGGGGGTGGGGGTGGGGTCAAGGCAGTCAATCTCCAGACTTAAGAGACTAGCTTCAACAATCCATCCATGTCGACTTCCTAAAAATCAAACATTTGTTATCCATGGGGCAATATGCCAGAAAACTCTCCCCAACATAAAAAAGACCCAATGAAAGGATTCTCTGTGAAGAAGTTTAGATCACCTCTAACTAGAATTCTTCCATGATTGCTTACACAATTATTTTGAATTCTCTTTCTTAATCCTCAAATCCTTTCTCAGCGTAGAGTTCCATGAAATGGCCCCACTTCACCTACTTTATTGACCTTATTACTTATACCTCAAAGTTACATCTACCACATTGGACTTCCTCTAAAGAATAAACGTGTTGTGCCTTCATTTTTATTCCCATAGCATTCACCTAATCTACAAAACCCTCTTTGTGTATATGTTGCTTATCAAAATTATATTCTTCCTGTAAAATTTAGGTAGATATTGGCTCTTCAAAGGGCTATTTTTTCTTATCTTCTAGGTGGAATTATTTTTTTCCCTCTGCTGGGACCTGGAGCTCTGCTCATTCATTTGGTGGAATATTTCTAGTCATCTGACCTTCTAGAGTAGAGAGATCATGTATTTAACCAGAATTTGAATCCTACATCTGTTGCTTAATTAATTGCCCTTATTTTGGTATCATTTTTCAATCCACAAAGTGTGTATGATAATGTCTAATACACAGAGTATTTATGAAGGCAAATTATAGGATATAGGTTAAAATCACATTGGAGTTAGTAGAGCTCAATGTATTTGTTTCATATTTTCTTTCTTCTCATTCTTCAAGGTTTTGGCCTAATTAATTCTCTCTCTCTCTCTGTCTCTCTCTCTTTTTCATATATATGGAGAGAGAGAGAAGGGAATTTCTTTTTAAGTGTAATAATTGTGGATATAACAGAAAATAGTATATTTTGGGGGTACTTGAAATGTACATCAAATATATCAAATGTGTTTGAGATAGCATCTGTCCCAGTTTTGCACTTGAAATTCTGAGTCATTCACTGATTGACAAAATATTTTAGACTTTACATATCCCTTTTAAAAGTCAGATAAGATACTTTACTTGATTTTGGAATTAAATGGAAAATGTTATTCAATGGGAAAAATCAGAAGGGAATATTTTGTTTGTGGAGAATATTGTTTTAGGTTGTTCCAGAAAAATATATTGATACTGAGAACCAATTAAAAAAAATGGGTCTCAGTGCATTCAAGACATTGTGACTCTCATAAAATTATGCATACTATAATTTTCATGATAAATAATATTACAATTTTAATTTAAAATGACAAAAAGTTTATCTAACAAGGAAGTGTTCAAGGTAGAGAAAAGCATGGATAAGAAAAATAAAAATGGCCAGTATTTTGAGCTCTTAAGATATCATTTGATTTAAAAAAATAAACAATATTTCAGGGTCACCTGGGTGGCACAGTCAGCTGAGCGGCTGACTTGTTTTTGGCTTAGGTCATGATCTCAGTGTCCTAGGATAGAGGCCACATCAGCCTCTGCGCTCAGCATGAAATTGACTTCAGTATTCTCTCTTCCCTTCTGCCCCTCCCTCAGCTTGCTAGTGCTCTCTCAATCTAAAATAAATAAATAAATCTTTTAAAAATATAAATAAACTTAATAGTTCAGATTTAAATGTGACAGAGAGTGATTCATGGGGAATAATTAAGATATGTTTGGGGGAAAGTGTCTAGACAACAAAATATGGACCCTTCTGGTAGCTCCTGATGGACATACCACAATTTATATCCTTGTCCTACAAAGTTTTGTTCACACACATGATTTTCCATCACTCACAGTGAGGACATTGAGGCTGATGCAGACTACCCAGATGCTACAAAAAGCATAACACTATAAGCTTTGTGGAGTCTTCTGAGTGTTTTCTTAAAGGAGAACTGATCTTTTTATTGCTCTGGAAGACCTGCAAACAGACTAGCATTTTATACTAAAAACTAAATAGGATTGAGGAATTTTTCACTTAATAATTATCAAAGGTCAATTTGATACATGCACCTAAATTTTTTTACAAGCTGATACGTCATTTCTAGAATTAAAATTTTAATATGAAACCTTATAATTCTGGTAGCCCATATGGATTTGTGAACACTATTTATTAAATTCAAGTTATCTCAGGGGCTTAGGATTTAATGGTGGAAAACCATAGGCTAAAGTCACTGTCTTAATCCATTTGGGCTGCTAGAACAAAATATCAAAAATTGGGAGGCCTATAAACAACAAAAATTTATTTCTCAGAGTTCTGGAGAGTGGCTAGTCTAAGATCAAGATACCAGCAGATTTGGTATCTGATGAGAGCTTGCTTCCTGGTTCATAGAAGTCCATCTCAAAATATCCTCACATGGAGGAAGAGGGGAAGGACCTCTCTGGGGTCTGCTTTACATGGGGTCTACTGATCCCATTCTCAACCTAATTACCTACAACAGGTCCCACCTCCTAATACCATAATGGTGGTAGTTAGGACTTCAACATAAGAATTTAGGTGGAGGGGGGTTTTGTTCATTTGATACCATTGTCCTTCATGTGATAGCTAAAACTGAGATCCTAAAATTTACCTTCTGAAATATGCTGAAATTTCTGTGGCATTTCCACTTGTTTGTATAAAATGTCAGTTCCTGAACTTTCTGGTGATAGGTAAAAATTATTTGATGACAACAACTTGGCATTAAATATCTAGCTTATATTCAAGATGGCCAGTCTCTATATATCTCTAAAATATACCTCTAATAAATTTACACTTCCAATAAATTATTTTCTCTCTACTATCTTAAAAAAAATACTCTTTTCACCTGCTAGCAACTATTTCTTGTAAAATTGGGCACTTGTCCATGAAAATGAGTAATTGAGCCTGGAATTAGTTACTTAATTTCTATGTGCATAAGACGACTTCAAAAAGCTGGACATTTTTCTTATGAGAAAACTACACTTAAAAGGAATTCTCAATGTTGGCTCTCAAAGAGTATTCAGTCAAAAAGTAGCATTCAGATCCTTTGGAATGGCTTTTTTGCTAGAGTAATCTGTAGTATGAAAACAAGGAAACCTGACAAGTTGAATAGTTTTAGAGAAATATTTCTTGATTCCTAACGTACCATTGCTACACCTGCTTCCACCTCTCTGGCTTTTCTATTCTTCCTTTCTACTTTATATCTCAGGTTTACCATGACTTCTTCCCATTAACTCCATGCCAGTTAGAACTATAGTTTTGGCTTGATTAAAGCAGAAAGGAGTTGGAAAGAAGCAGAGGGAAGTGCTATGATGTTGAAGAATTGAGACCCAATCTTCAACTAGTTTCATTCAACTTCCTTGTAGAGGTGAATTTGGCAATGTATTTGACCAAGAGAATAGGTTCTAACACACTGCTCCTGAGTCATTCTAGGCAAGACTTCGTTTGCACCTTCTGGGGCACATCAGCATGTGGAGGGGAGGGTCCCTATTCTCCAGGTTTGCTCCCCTTTCATATCATGAAAGAGCGGATTTTTGCCAAGCCCCCTTCATAAGGCTATATTATTGTAAATTCTTCAAATGTATGACCTATTTCTTGAGGTCAGGAAAAACATTCTATATGACTTAAAATGTTAAATTTCACCTGAAAGGTGAATGGCATTATAGGATAGGGACTAAAGACATAGTGATTAAGAACACGGTTTTCCTGATTTCAAATTTTGCCTCAGCTATTCACTGTCTTCTAAACTTCAGTGAAGGCTAAATGCATTGCAAAGTGAGATAATAGCATGTCCATCTCCAAATAATGTGAATGGTGAGAACATACATAAAGTCCTTAACAAAATGGCAGGCAAATACTGTAAGTACTCAGTGAGTTCTGTTACTGCAACATAGTACACCTCAGAACAAACACGAACTTTGGAACTAACTGATTTTACTCAGTACCTGTTTTCTTAGCTGAGTTACCAACTTCTAGTGTTAGAGGTAATAGTGTTTAAGGAGTACTTGTTAGTGGTTTTGAGTTTATACTTTAACTTTCAAAAGCACAGCAATTTCTGCTGGTTTCGTACACTCTTCTTGGTTCGAATGCCCAAAGCATGTATTAATTTTGTCAATAGATTGAGCCAATTTTTCCCATATACTCAAATCAATTATTTGAATGAAGTGTACCAAGCTAAAGAAAAGCAAAGAATTAAAATTCTGTCCATTTATTGGGTTTTAAAGTAAAATGCCTAGCTGTACTAGGGCCAGACTTTTAAATAGCCAAGTACCTAAGCATTCTAAATCTAATTATTTTTACTGTTCTTAAAACCCAATTATGCCAAATGATTTGAAGCTATTTACCTTAAATATCGACCTGCTATGGCTTATTTAATTTTGCAGCAATATCCTCCAAATATCTTATAAGCATCAGAAAAATCTATATCTTAAAAAACAAAACTCTGGCATAATTTTTATTCTGTCTGACTTTCTCATTCTAGACTATAAACATTATTATTTGACTGTACAACTTTTATTGACTTTCTTGCAAGCAAATATCTAAAGCCAAAAAGAAATTGGACATTGGGAATATGTGTACAATTAGGCAGGCACAAATATGTCTTACAAAAAATAATTAAAAGATACACAGTCACCTGCTGCCTAATGTTTTCAATAAGAGTAAGAAAAATTAAAAGGATAAAATTAAAAATTCCAAATAAATCTTGTGTGACTGCTGTTGAAATATTGATGTGTGTGTGTGTGTGTGTATTTATTTATATAATATAAAATATATGTATTATATATATATATATATATAAATGTGTTTCTATAGTTGGTATGTCTTCACTTTCTGGTAAGAGATATTTTTAAAGTTCAAATACTCTATGTAAAAAAAAGTCTATAATTTTAGTGTCTAAACTTATGAGCTCTTTGGTTGCAGTATTTGTATTCTGTTAATTTTATGTCCATGTTTTAAGGGAAACAGAAATATTCATTTGCTTAAGATTTAAAAGAAATTCTCAGTGGTAAAGGTAGAATGAGTAGCCTATGTGTTTTTCTTTGACTATGTGAGTGTACATGTGTATGTAACTGTGATTCTGAAGAAATAATTATTTTTCTGACATCTGGCTTATTTATATATGAGTCTATTCCTTTGGAGGTTGAAGTTCTTTAAAATTTATTCCTTAAATAATTTTCTGTTTTTAAATGAATACTTTCATGTATATAATAGCAGTTAAATATGTGAATAAATTCATGTTTTGAGATAAACTGATACTATTATTGTATTTTAGTACATGAACAAAATGAAATTAGGACATTGTATAAAGCAAATTAAAACTTTTAGAGAGATTATGAGTTTTACATTAAAAAGATGGAGGTGGGACACCTGAGAGACTTAGTAGTTTTAGTGTCTCCCTTCAACTAAAGTCATAATCCCAAAATGATGGGATGGAGCCCAGCAGAGGGTTACTTTCTCAGTGGGGAGTTTGCTTATCCCTCTGCCCCTCCCCCTGCTCATGCTCTCTTTCTCTCTCAAATAAATAAATAAAATCTTTTTAAAAATATAGAGGTAATATTTTAGATATTTCAAAGTTTCAAAGTTATTAAAGAAAATGTACATGAAAATCATGTATAAAATTGTGACATATATTTCCCTCATTTAGAAAATAATTCTATTAAACTTTAAAACTCAAAATTCTCTTAATTCTAACTTGCCGAAAGTTTATAGAGGATTCCCTGCTAATCTCAAGCAGATCCTTGATAACAGACTATGACTCTCAGTACATTGGACTTTAAAGCCAAGCCATCTGTAGCCTTAACTCAGAGTGTCTATCCAGCAACAAACAAGACATTGTACCCCATCACATGATGAGTACATATGTAGAGGTTTACCAGAGGTAGGAAAACAAATAGCTCACCCTCTGTTACAGAAGGAGAGGCAAAGTAAAACATATGTGGCTTTGGCTTTATAACTCAGAAATATGAGATTTCAGACGTAGTTGAGTCTTAGGTTTGAACATTGTTTTCAGCATATTGTCTTTATTTCTCAGTGATACCATTTTCTATATTAACTCCATTTATGGAAATGCAAAGTTTGCCATAATTATTTACATCCCAACAGTTTAGCAACTTAAGCACTGAGAGAATACGACTTCCCGCCAATATCAGCAGTATTGTCTGAAGGTATGCAATCTGTCCAACTTTAGATCTATAATTATTTCTTAATCTATTCCTATGACACAGAGATATGGCTCTCTGATGAGCCGGACCTCAGGTCATATTATTAACCTCGAAACTCGAACTAGAATGGGTCGAACACAAGATACACATAGAGTAAAAGTGGCAGGTAAGCTACCTAAAGCAAAATTAGAATGCTTTTAGTTGGAAGAAAGGAGAAGTAGTCTCAGGCAGGGAAAAATGGATGATCTCTGTTTCCATTCTCTAACTCATAAACATTTACAGAAGCCTATCTTCCTCTACATTTACTTTTCAAAAACAAGGTCCCATATAGTATACCATCTCACACTAAAAAAAATAAATAAAATAAAATAAATAATTCACTTTGTACCCAAAGAGTTATTCAAAGTCTCAACCAACTAGCATATCCTGCTTTTGAGCTAAAAATCAGAGTGATGGACATAATTTTCTTTCAAGTCTCACTCCTCATGATTGGCCAACACATGACTAAATACAAAATTTTAATATGGTAGCACATACTCTAGAGGAACTCTAATAACATACGTTAATATCCTTCCTTCCTTTTTTTTTTTTAATTTATTGAGGTATAAGAGAGATATACAAACAATTGCACACATTTCACATGTGCATCTTGATGAGTTTGGGCATAGGCATACAGCTGAGATTGTGGTGATGGCATCACGGGTATATGTATATGTTAAGTGTTTAGTTAAGAGTGTGTTTGAGCTTCCTGGTATGTGAAAGCATACTACCACAAACTGGGTGGGTTAGAGTACACTTCTCAAAGTTAGATGTTCAAAATCAAAAGGTTGGCAGAGCTATCTTCTCTCTCCTAGTTGACATTACTGGCAATTCTCAGCATTCCTTGCTTGCAGGTGGAAAGCTCTAGTCTCTGACTCCATTGCCACATGGCTATCTTCCCTCTGGGCAGCAGTAGTCTCCTCTCTGTGTGTGTCTGTCTCTGTGTCTCTCTCTCATAGGGAACTCTTTGGATTAAGGACCCACCTATTCTAGTATGACATCATTTCAACTCAATTACATGCACAATAACATATAATCCAAAAAAGATTACATTCACCCATACCAGGGGTTAAAACTTTAGTATGTCTTTTAGCAGAACACAATTCAAACTATTGCAAGGAGAAAGTGAAAGAATTCATCTTTACCATCAATGTATGATGTTCCATGATGATAAAAGGAAAGCATTGCTTAAGAATCACAAACAATAGATAACTGCACTCAAATATAGATGCTAGACCAAACACAGGAATGGAAAAGACAGTGTTTAAAAAAAAAATTATGAGACTCTTAAATGTCTTGATCTGAACAGGGATGTTTTCAGTCTTTGGAGTTATTAGTGTTTAGTCTTATCACCCCATGGAATCCCCACCCTTCCTGCTAAACTCACTTTGTTAAAATCCAATGAGATGACTCAAAGAGCAATATAACATTTTTAATTGATATCTAGACAACTGGGGAAACAAAGGACAAGGACGGGATGGCCAGCTACTCTACCGGTGGAACAAAGGGAAGATTGCTTCTTTGTTGAGCAACATCTTAGGGATGAGGATGCAACAGTTTTTCATGGATAAAAAATGTATCAGTCAAGCAGAGAGAGTCAATTATCATATGGTTTCACTTACCTGTGGAGCACAAGGAATAACACAGAGGACATTAGGAGAAGGAAATGAAAAGTGAATTGGGGGAAATCAGAGGGAGAGGAACCATGAGAGACTATGGACTCGGAGAAACAAACTGAAGGTTTTGGAGGGAAAAGGAATGAGGGGTTTAGGTGAGCCTGGTGGTGGGTATTAAGAAAGGCACGTATTGCACGGAGCATTGTATGTGGTACATAAACAATGAATCCTGGAACACTGAAAAAATAAAATTAAATTTAAAAATGTACCTTTGAGAGAGACATTTGCTTTAGGACCATCTTGGGCTTTCTCAAAGAAGGACTCTGGATTGGCACATAAAACTAAGCAGGCATCAAGGGAAACTTTGGGCCAGAGGAGGAGATTGTGACAAGGTGGACCAGAGATTCATTTACCCTAATCATCTGAGAATTTACAGATCCTAAACCATGATGAAGTCTTGGGAAAAAACCATGGAAGACTTGATGAAGGAAAGTCAGCATTAAATACCCAGAGAGCAGTATGCGAAAGCTAGCTTTTCATACAAAATAATGGTTAATAATTTCTTCTCCTTACCTATCCTGTTTACCCTTCAGGCTGCTACAACAAAATACCACACACTGGATAGCTTATAAACCACAGAAATGTATTTCTTGCAGGCCTGAAAGCTGGGAAATTTAAGATCAAGATTCCAGCATGGCTGCTTTCTGGTGAAGGTCCTCTTCCTGGTTCATACCTGCCACCTTCTTGTTGTATCCTCATATGGTGGAAGGAGCTAGGGAGCTCTGTTGGACCTCTTTCATAAGAGCACTAATCCCATTCTCATGGGTTCCACTCTCATACCTCATCACCCCCGAAGATTCTACCTCTTCATACCAACATATTAGGCATTAGGATTTCTTTCTTTCTTTTCTTTTTTTTTTTTTTAAGATTTTATTTGACAGGCAGAGATCACAAGTAGGTAGAGAGGTAGATGGGGGCGGGGAGGCAGGCTCCCTGCTGAGCAGAGAGCCTGATGCGGGCTCGATCCCAGAACCCTGGGATCATGACCCGAGCCGAAGGCAGAGTCATGGCTTTAACCCACTGAGCCACCCAGGTGCCCTGGGCAAGGATTTCTATATATGAATTTTCTATGTATGAATTCTATATATGAATTTTGAATGCAGACATACAAGTCATACCACTTCCCTACCACACCTCCAAATTATAAACTTCAGTAAAAAAGCAGACTTCCCATATGTATTAGGCCTGAGTTGAAGGAGAGCAAAAAATAATATTTCAGATATTTGATTACTATGTGGAACTGCATTTGGTAATTAAAGGTATAATAAGATAATGTTACATAAATATGGTCCAAAATCTGAATGGGATTGTCTGAGTTCACATCTAAGGTTAAGGGAAGAGTCAGCCTCACTAAACTGATTTTAAAGAATGATGGGAAATAAAAATAAAGGTGCTTATGAATGTCCCTAGAAATTTTACCTGTTTAATAGAATAGTTTTAATACAATACATTATGTTCCAAAGAACTAAGGAAAGATTTCCTACTGTGGTTTTGTGGACAAATATTAGGGAGACTCTCCAGGGTCACCAAGTAGGATTGAGGAATTTACCCCTTTTGCAATATACTTCTTACTCAGTATTATAAAACTAATGATTTCTTTGTGATGACCAGGCTGAGAAAAGTCTCATTGCTTTCTAATGTTCTTAAATGTTAGTACCCTTTGACTGATTTGTTTTTTAGGGCTGTTTCTCAAAGCAATGTTCTAAATGAGGTACCTGGTCCATTTATCTAAGAATACAAAATATCAAGTTAAAACAGGTTGTAAGTAGACAGGTATTTTTCACATCATTACAAACATGAACAGTTTATGCACAATGGCAAGTACTTTTGAATCAATTTGTGGAATATCTCTTTGAAAATGAAATTTCTCCCCCAACAAACTTTTCTTACTTGAGACTCTGCTCTGACTTAGTGTGATGAATAGAGTTAAAATTTCACACAGTCAATAAGGCTTATCACAAATTATTAAATTCCACTGAAGGAATTATGACAAATGATTAGGCAGGAAGCATGAACAAACAAAGCCATTTATAAAAAATTTAAATGTACATTTAAAAAATTTTAAAGGAAAACCTGCCATCCAGAAGTTATCAATTCTCTTTTTACTAAGAGAACATAATATAGTTTTAAACTATATAAGTCATTTATTTATGATGGTGTAATAATCCCATCATAAATAATTATATCAAAATTAATAAAGAATTCACATGAGTTAAAGCTAGGCAGTGAAGCTACATAGTTATGACTCATATGCACTTCTATTGAAGTCCTGAGAAAGACTGATTATTTTGGGCTACTAATTTTTTTTAATTGATCAGATCAACCTGACAAAAGACATTAGAGTGAAATAAATTTTAGTTTGTGAAAAAGTATTTTAGATTAAAAAATGTATGACTTTTTGAAATATAAGAAAATATATGAAAACTAGATAACTTTCTCAATAATGAAATAAAATCATTGAAGCTTCATAATTCCTGGCTGGGAGGAATATGATCATAAATGATCACATTTATCATAAATGATCATAAATATGATGATGAGGATGGTAACAAACAAACTTGATTCTCCTGAGAGCGAGAAACAGAAAATTCAAATTAATCCTGTGCTACTGTTGCACTGTGGGTGCTGCTGTTGTGGCAAGTGTTCCCATTCACCCAACTGTGAAACTTAAAACACAATTCACATTGCGAAAGTTCTAGAGGAAAGTGGAACTCGTCTTCAGTACTCTTGGATCCTTATCCTTACTTCCATTCACTTTCCTTCAGCCTTTGATTGGAAAATAGACTTCTGCGGTTTGAGGGGTCAATAATACAGGTGGACATCAGGGCAAAGTTCAAAGGACCTTGCTGATTGATTGTGTTTTCTTTATACTTTCAGGTTGTAATTTAATGAGATTTTTCATGGGAAGGTAATAATTTTTTGAAACAGGAAGGGAGACATTTTGGAAAACAAATGTGTGAATTATGTTATTGCTTCCTCTTTATCTTCTGACTGTGATAGAAATGCCCATTCACAAATAAATAAATAATTTTATAAAATTTATTTTGGCTGTTAGGAAACTTTCAATAAGATAATGAAAGCTATCTTCTTGTGTCCCTGACTTCCCATGGGTTTAAAATATTATAAAATCCCTTACTGTCATTTTGTGTGCTCTGAGACTGCATACTATTCAGAGCCAGAACAAAACAATTGCTGTATATTACAAAATGAGACGAATAATGAGTTTATGTTTTCAACACTTATTCTTTAATTATCTCACATTTATATACAGTGGAATGAGCTCTGATATGGGGACATGGATAAACAGGCAACTACATGTTTAACAGTCAAAGGAATAAACAGAAATAAACCTTGGGTTTTAGGGTAAAACTAATTGTAAAAAAAAAAAATCATTTTGGTGCATGTGTAAGCTCCACAATGATAAGTTTAAGCTCTTCTGATATCTGTCTTATTCAAGACACATGAAATTGTAGAAAATGCCTCTGTATTAAAATGTAGTATGATAAATTGGGCAGTGCTGGCAACAAACATTTTTTTCCAAATAAACAGAAAATTCAAGGATAACAATTCTGATCTATTGGTGTTTTAATTAAGAAATTCTGAATTATCTAAAGAAATCATGCATACATGAATATAGGAATATATATTATTCTCTCTCTCACTCTCTCTCACACACACACAGACACACACACACACACACACACACACACACACACAGTGTAAGATTAAAGAAACACAGTTTTAAATAAAAAGCCCAGATATTAGGAAAAAAAGAAAAGAACAAACCTTAACTAAATCCATCTCTCTCTATATATATATATAGGTCAGGGAAGAAAACACCGCTGAACCAGCCAAGATGGAGCTTCCTATATCTGGTGCAAAGATGAGAGTGGGGTATACTTACAGGTTGATGATATCTGTTCATTCATAGAAGATCAGACAAGAATTGAAAGTTATTGTTAATGAAATCAGCATAATGAAAGTTCAGTCCTATTTTGTCCTTGGTTAATGATCCTCTATTCAAAGTCTTTGCCAGACATTGATGTTATTTTTAAATAAGTACAGTGAAGAGTAACACACATCTTTGGGACAAGGCATGCCATTCCCAGGAACACCATTCATTAGAGCGTTTCATCACTAAACTTCTTTCCACTCAGTTTACTATTTGCTATACTCTGTTTTCCAGAGTGACATGGAGAAATTCTACTTTCAAATCAGTATGGATATTTAGCTATCTCAATGCCTTATAGGTGTTTTGTTTTGTCTTCAGAGCATATAAATCCAATGCATAAAGTGATTTTATACTGATCTTTTGAATCAGAATGGCTCCTTTGACAGGGAGGTTAAGCAAGCTCTCAGTGATTCAATTTATAAATAAAGGAATTTAAAAATGTAGGAGCTAGGATTTTGAATCTAGCAATCTGGTTCCTAGCTCCTTTCTTTTCAAAACTGAACAACTAATGAAAATGTATTTAAATTCTCTGTGACTAGGGGCACCTGGGTGGCTCAGTCCATTAAGAATTTGACTCTTGGGGCACCTGGGTGGCTCAGTGGGTTAAAGCCTCTGCCTTCAGCTCAGGTCATGATCCCAGAGTCCTGGGATCAAGCCCCGCATCGGGCTCTCTGCTCAGCAGGGAGCCTGCTTCCTCCCCTCTCTCTCTCTCTGCCTGCCTCTCTGCCTACTTGTGATCTCTGTCAAATAAATAAATAAAATCTTTTAAAAAAAAGTGTTTAAGAATTTGACTCTTGATTTTGATTCAGATCATGATCTCAGGGTCGTGAGATAGATCCCCACACTGGGCTCTGCACTCAGCAAGGAGTCTGCTTAAGATTCTCTCTCTCCACAGCCACTTTGGAGAACAGTGTGGAGATTCCTCAAGAAATTAAAAATAGAGCTTCCCTATGACCCTGCAATTGTACTACTGGGTATTTACCCCAAAGATACAGATGTAGTGAAAAGAAGGGCCATCTGTACCCCAATGTTTATAGCAGCAATGGCCACGGTCGCCAAACTGTGGAAAGAACCAAGATGCCCTTCAATGGACGAATAGATAAGGAAGATGTGGTCCATATACACTATGGAGTATTATGCCTCCATCAGAAAGGATGAATACCCAACTTTTGTAGCAACATGGACGGGACTGGAAGAGATTATGCTGAGTGAAATAAATCAAGCAGAGAGAGTCAATTATCATATGGTTTCACTTATTTGTGGAGCATAACAAATAACATGGAGGACATGGGGAGAAGAGAAGGGAGTTGAGGGAAATTGGAAGGGGAGGTGAACCATGAGAGATTATGGACACTGAAAAACAACCTGAGGGTTTCGAAGCGGCGGGGGCGTGGGAGGTTGGGGGAACCAGGGAGGGCATGTATTACATGGAGCACTGGGTGTGGTGCAAATACAATGAATACTGTTACGCTGAAAAGAAATAAAAAAATTTAAAAAAAAAAAAGATTCTCTGCCCTTCCGCACACCTGGCTTGTGCACATGCTCTCTCTCTCAAAATAAAATTAAGAACTGTGACTTAATTTACTCATATGTAAAATGAAGATGGTAATAGTATCTCTCACATAGGATTATGAAAATTAGATAAGCTAACACAAATAATACTTACAGTTTCTCAGATATAATGTTCAAAAATTACACCTACTATTTTTTATGTTGTTTGCAATTATTATCCAAAGAAAAAGTAATAAAAAGGGATAAAATGGACAAATATCAACATTAATCTTCTTATAAATGCTTAAGAAATTAATTTATAAAACATTTTTTAGAGATTTTGATGAGAAAATAATCATAACTTCATTAAAGAAAAAAGGAATTGGTACATTTAGAATAAATGTTTTTCATTTCCTTATTTGGGCAGATGGAGAAGATTTGCTCCATAACATCACCCAGGACCTTGGTTTTCCTAGTTTAATATTATTCCATCCTCTCTGGAACAATGTGTGTATCTACAGGGTCAGACTTAGGTTCTTTCCTGATTCATTTTTAAGGCTTTAGGAAGGATAAAGAGAGAATGCCTTCAGCAAGTAATTTCATTTTGATTAAGTTGAAAGTTACCCATACCTGTTATACTATTTGTCATTGGCAGGGATTCAGTCACAAGGACACACCCACCTGCAAGGGAACCTGGGAAGTGTGGTCTTTATCTGGATGACTATAGATTAAGAAAGCATAAAAGAATCAGTTTAAAGGAAGAGGGTCACCTTGCACACAACTTAATTTCCCCATCTCAAAACAGAGCAACAGTGGCCATCCTTAATTGCATATCTGATCACCCAGCCCTGTTCTGGTTCCAATAGTTTTGTGTATGTTCTCTCTAAGTCTGGTGGTGCACGATACCGGTGGTCTTCGTGTAAAACAGGAGAAATGTTAAAGGAAACAAGCCTGAGGCATAGGGTCACCCGGGTCATCCTCATATATCTGTAGCATGGAATGGAGATAGGAACTGCATGCTTTAAAACTCCTATAACATGATATCAAGGGAATCACATTTGCTAACATATTTATTAAGTACCATGAACGATGAATACAGCGATGAACAAGCACAGACACTGCCCTTAATATGCTCTGATGAGGATGTTTAACCAATACTCTAGTTGCATGTTCAATTTACCTACATTTTATATTTGTTCCTTGTAATGAGTGTTTCTTTCTTTCTTTTTTTTTTTTAAAGTGCTAGGACTACTTGCTCAAGCAGTAGCCCTTCTTTTTTTTTAAAGATTTTATTTATTTATTTGACAGACAGAGATCACAAGTAGGCAGAGAGGCAGTCAGAAAGAGGTGGAAGCAGGCTCCCTGCGGAGCAGAGAGCCTGATGTGGGGCTTGATCCCAGGACCCTGGGATCATGACCTGAGCTGAAGGCAGAGGCTTTAACCCACTGAGCCACCCAGGCGCCCCTGTAATGAGTGTTTCTGCCTCAACTGGCCACCAGGTATCCAGATTAAACATTATTTCTGGGTGTGCATGTGGCATTTCCAGGTGGAGTCAGCATTTGAAGTGGACTTTGTGAAGTGAATTGCCCTCCCCAGTGTGGATGGACATCATCCAATCCACCGAGGTCCTGCATAGAACAAGGGGCAGAGAAAGCAGGACGTTGCCCCTTTTCTGTCTACTGCCTGCCTCCGTAATTGTAACATCTCCTCTTTTCCCTCAGATGAGGATTTATACCATCAGCTCCCCTGTGTTCCTGGCCTTCATACCCAGATTGAATTACAACACCAGCATTCCCGAGTTTCCCAAGCACAGACAGCAGATCATGGGACTTCTTAGCTTCTGTAAATCCTACGGGTTCTGCTTTTCTGAAGAACCCAGATTAATCTCCTTAGCTCTAACTTATCTCAAACTTTATCTCCCTGGTCTTTGTAGGCTGATCTTTGAAGACATCAGCTTGTTTGGTCTGGATGTCAGTCTATGCTAAATTGCAAAGTCTTTGGAGATTCCTTCCAGTTAACAGACATCTCTGTCATGACAGCTTCATGTATCGGTTGTTTGAGCACATGCCTAGGCCTAGTTGCTTTTTACAGACTCAGAAAAATGTTTAAATGTGAAAAAAAAGTATTGGTTCAGAATAGGAAAAGCATTACAATATTAAACCTTATAAATATATAATTGTATGTTTACCAAATGTAATATTATATCTTAGATATTTTTACCACAAACTAACTCTTATGCAGTTATACATTGATGTTATTTCATGTACAATATGAATGAATTTTGATATGTTTAATATGGTATAGATTGAGACTGAAAAACCAAGAAAATAAGGCCAATTAAAACCCAAAATAGCCCTGCCATCTCCCACTATTGGCAAAAGTATCCTTTAAATGTGTGAGATAGTGATAGACACAGTTTCTAATTAAGCACCTGATGTTCAGGAAATCCCGATGAGTTGTGTGTTATTGCTCTGCTTACAGGAGAATGATATGTGACAATTAAATTAGATGAGCCCTCAGTTAAAAAAATGCTACTTATTTTAGGGCATAGCATCCCTGAGTGACTTCTTCTGTTATTAGGGCAATCTCAGAATTCTTTTATTCAGTCATCTTTCATCTATAAATGGGAGGGAGAGAGAATGGCATGGTAGAAAGAGCGATAAACTGAACCTCATGAATTTGGGGTTCATTGCCCTAGACTGGTTATTTCATCCAAGTGAAGTACCGAGGTCTCTGTTCGCTCCTCTGTGAAATAAGAGTTTGACCAAAGCAAGAGACCTCAGCTTGGAGCCCATGGCCTGTGAATAGTTCCTAAGAAATGTGTAGCATCATGAAACCTTATGCATACTTTTTAAAGGAAAGAGTATCCATAGCTTGAAAACCGTTATTAAAAGAGTTTTGACCCCCAAAAATGTAAGCAGTGGATGGCTTTTTAATTGTGTCATTGTACATGAGTCATATATAGGATTCATTAAATAATAATATATATTTAGTGGTTATCATGTTTAGGGAAATATGCCCATCTGTGTTATATTTCTGAAAAAAGATATCCAGGACAGAATGCATTGCAATGGGATATTTTAATGCTTCCCTTTTAGTGTACTCTTCCTGAGCTATCTAACTTCATCGATTTCTAGTGGTAGATTCACAGCTGAAGCTAAAATGTCCTTCCAGAATATCTGTACACGTGACACATCTGTACATGTGCCCATTGAGCATTTTATTCACTCTTTGGTGTTTGCATGATCTAAGGAGCCTATGAGCGGGGGCATTATGTGGTTGCACCTGGGGGTACCTAGGGGGGAGGAGGTGTGATGAGGTCTGCTCCTGTCCCCATCAGCCTTAAGGACTTTTAGTTGCACCATTAGCATATGTACTCATTTGCACAATATGATGGGTTAAGAAAAGGGTTGAAAGAGATGGCTTTACAATGTAACTAGTGAAAAACGGAGCCTTCAGCACTGATTGCTGCCATCTTGGAGCTTAACCAGCTAACAGTATGCAGAAAGGATAGGAAAGGTGGCATATAGATTTGGCATATGCATTTTGAACTAAAGGCACTTGAGAAACAGCCACAGCAAAACTACACTCACCTTCCTTTCTTCATGGAAGCAGGAGATGAAACACCCATGTGAAAGATTCTCTCCCTGTAACAAAAGGAAAGATACATCCTTATCACCAAAGACAAGGAGTCAAGGCCAAGTGAAATCTGCAAAACAGACCTTAAAATAACTCATTTTCCTCTCATTTCCCCATATATTTTAGTTACTTTTCCTTTGTTCAACCCAATACATAAACACAGGTCTAGCCACTTCTTTGGGTCTTCATCTTTCCACGGGGGTTCCCACATACAGGTAAAAATCTGTATGCCTTTCTCCTATTAATCTCTCTTATGCCAATTTAATTCTCAAGCCCAGCCAGAGACCCTGAGAGAGTAGAGGTAAAGTTTTGCCTCCCCTATGGACACAAATAGCATTTTTGTTATTATTATTCTTAGTGAAACTTGATGTTTATCAATCATAGTCACCCAGAGAAAACCTTGGGGTGTCACATTTTGTAGTATTTTCTCTGCCCTGTGATCTTTCCACTTCTGTACCAACTAAACTTGATCCTCTGTAAGTCTGACAAAGCCAGGTGATTCAACCATGAGAGAATCATTTGCTTTATCTTCCTAAGTTTTCCATTTGATAGATGAAACTGTCCTTACTTCAACCTTTTCAAGAAACAAAATGCTGAAGCAACTAAGGCCCAAAAGATAGATAACCCTAGAAGTATATGTCCCCATTGTTAAAAAGAAAGCTGTTTACGGTAACTTAAACTTGTTGCTCAGAGAATAACATCCGAAGAGGACTGTCAGCCTTAAGTCCTGTGTTTGATAAGGAAAATTCAAAAGCAGAGGTTACTATGAATTCCTGACATATTCTAACGAAGTGCCATTTCATGATAGGTGGTAGGGATTTAAACGTGAGTAAGACGGGGGTTCAAGCAAACATATACCCAGAACTTACCAAGTCCTGTCCTCACCAGACAGTGTCCAGAGAGCTAAAATTATTCTACTGTTCCATCTCATAGCCAAAATCTCATTTTCCCACCCCATATTTTTAGCTTACTAAGCATGAGAACAGAGGCTCACTGAATTTGCACCATATTCTCTTCTTCTCTATCATTTTTAAGCAAAATAAATATGTGTATTCCATTAGTATTTAAAATGTCCCTATTTTGTGGTAGTTATTTTAATTTGTGTGTCATTCCCTATTGCCCTGCATTAATTCTCCATTAGTTTTATTGATGTATTCAGAGTAATAGTACTGTAGGCTTTCTGTAAATGCTTTCTGCCTGATTTAATTCAAAAGTCTACCAGAAAACAGGGATGACTGACATCTGTTAAATAGGATGTCCTTCTAGTAGCCCTTTGCAGCAGAAAACTCTCCAATAGTAATAAAATTAGTCCAGAGAAAGACAGGGTGATATTTGAATATTTCAGTAATGGGTAAGCTGTGGCAGGAGACTTCTTGTAGTTTCCCTATGAAATGAGGATGTATTTGTTAGCATGACTTGATTTTTTTTTAAATTTATACATAATTTTGTATGTCTTTTAATTACCCATAGTCAGAGCTAAACTTGCATACCTAGGCCAGGTGATTGACTTATCAAATCTCTGAAGTCTGGTGGTGAAATAATGCCCACTATTAATAAAGAGGTGGTTCATGTAGGACTAACTTCATTTATCATTATTAGTAGTATCACATCTAAATGTCTTGGGAAACTCAAGTTAAAAAAATTACCCGATACACAGCTGTCAGCACTGTTAGATATCAAATCTTTCAAGCTCACTGCCAGGCTGGTGCTTAGAACCATTATGAGTCATAAGCTCTATGCTAGGTAAATTTGTTTTAGGCAGGAAATACACTACTGTTGAAAAACTTAAGATTATGAATAAAAAGTATCAGACTCCATTCTGTTTTGCATGACCAAAGTACTTTATGACACAATTCCATAGATTTATGTTCTAAGTATCAGTACAAAAGTTCTGACAACAAATTACCTGCCAAGAATCCAAGTTAGACAAAGAGGAAATTAATATGGCTCCTCTATTCTGCAGCCAATCTGACAATTATACCTTCCTCTCTATCTCTTTCAATTTTTATGATTTATATGCAAAATGGACCCCCTCCACATTATCAGAGTAAACTCTCTATCTTTCTCAAATCCCTCTTAAATTAGAAGGAGAAATATTAAGTGAGGGAGGGCAGAAATATGCCACCTGAAAATACACCACTCGGGTTTACTGGTTATTGGAATTAAAGTTACATAGGAAATAGTCCATGCAAGAAGGTCAGTCCGACCCTCCTTTGTCCCCATGAAGGCAGAAGATAAATCTTCCATGTGAAGGGCATCCTCCCTGTACCAGCGAGTAGAGAAACATCCTTTTCACCAGAGGTAGATAATTTAGAACTGAGACGACTATATAAACAAAACTTGCTACTTCTTCAGTAAGTTATTAACCCAAGCCCAAAATTTTGTGTTGTCATGTCTTTATAAATTTATTGTTCCTTTGTCTTAAAGGTGTAAAAGCTGCCTGCCTTCATCACTTCTTTGAGTCCCATATTTCTATGAGCTCCCATATATAGGAAATTCAATTTGTCTCCTGTTAATTGCCTTATGTCAATTTAGTCATTAGACCAAAGAACCTAGAAGGGAAGAAAGGAAAAGGAAAAGTTTTCCTTCCTAACATAAGCAATAAACTAAATGTCTGTTTAATAGGCATAAGTATTGAATCAGTTTAAAAAAAAATCTATAACCCTCCATATATAATAAGATCCATTAGATTTATTCTTAAATTTTAGGTTCTTTTCTGAATCTGTCTAATTATTTGTAAGTATTGATGTTTCATGGCTTATTTTTCCGTGTGTTATTTTAAAGAACAACAAGAAAATGCATTTAAAAAATTGAATAAGGGGTGACTGGGTGGTACAGTTGGTTAAATATCTGCTCTTGATTTCAGTTCAGGTTGTGATCTCTCAGTCATGAGATCGAGCCCCAGGTCAGGCTTTACATTCTGTGTAGAGTCCGCTTGGGTTTCTCCCCCGCTCTTCCTCTGCCCCTTCCTCTTTAAGATAAATAAATAAATCTTTAAAAAATTTGAATAAACCTCATTTTATTTCCCGCTTACTCTATGAATCCATTGTGTTCGTGTATAAATCTAAAGATCATTAGGAAGTCATAGTAAACTTGCATTTTACTGTCTTTTGAAACATTTGCCATTTCATCATTTTCAGAGGAAATCACGTTCTGGACTAATATATACAAATCTAGGGATGCCTGGGTGGCTCAGTCAGTTAAGCATCATGATCCAAGGATCTGGAGATCGAGTTCTGCTTTGGGCTTCTTGCTCAGCTGAGAGTCTGTTTCTCCCTCTGCCTGCTGCTCTCCCTGCTTATGCTCTCTCTTTCTCTCTCTCTGACAAATAAATAAATAAAATCTTAAAAAAAAGAAAAAAAAATTCACAGATCTACCTTAGTTTACTAGCAAAGCTTTAGTTTGTGAATTAAATCATGGAGATTTCTCCTTCTTGACTTAACAGTAAATCTTTTCCCACCAATTTAGGTAAGCTTCATAGGATAGTACTATTGAATAGCTTGAGTGAAGAGAAAAAAATGGAAAGGTAAGTTATTTACAAAGAAAAAGTTAAGTATGTATAGGAGAAAGCACTAGAAAGACTGGAATTTGTGACAGAATTATTTGCTAAAAGGGAAAATCAAGCAAATATGTCTTCTAAAAACTTGGAACTGCAGACAGTTTGTGACATGACTATTAATGAGAACCTGGTATTACCAGTCAATAGTAAGAAATTGTAACTGAAACTGAAGCTTACTCTTCTGTTAGTGTTTACTATTATATTGATATTAGTGGTAGTTTCACTTTGACTTAATCTACAGTAATATATTAACGTATTAATATTAATATATTAATATACATAAATTATCTACATTGATAATCTACAGAAGAGTTTTATCCTTACAATCATCATTCTAATTATTGACATGTTAACACAATATTACTTGTTATTCAAATTCTCTTGTTTTTACATTTGTTCACATTATGATTATGCCTATTATCAGACACAAAGCATTATTATCTTACCTAAACTATAATGAAACATCATTTTGACAAAAGATAATTAAAAATCAATTCATCACTACCTGTAGGTGGTTTTCAGTTTCTAACACACTGTACAACTAAGCAGTATAACACAATATGTATAAGGTAGAAGAAATACTTTGTTAATGTTTAACCTTGGTTGTTAGAGATGCTAGGAAAAATTCCAAGTAAGTTTTGTTAAATTTAAGTAGATTAAAATTGGACTATTTAATGATTCATTTTATGTAAAATTACACTTCAATCAAATCAGAAAAGATTCAATTAGCAAACATCACATATTGTATGCATTCATCTTCTGTTTTGGGTTTGACTGAGTTCAAAATAGCTGACCTTGAAAAAGAAGGAAAATATATCAAGGAAATGTCATTAAAGTTGGGTTTTGGAGTTGGCAAGGAAATTCACAAGAAGATTCTGAAAGTATTTCCTGTAAAGCTGAACTCCCTTCTGAGCTAGATAATGGAGAAATTTAACTTTACCTTTGGAACCACCCTGCTTTTTCTGGCTTTAAGGAAGGCTCTTAGCAGTGGTTAGATAAGTTTTGAGTTTCACTACCTTTTTCTTCTTCCTTACTTGGAAGTAAAATTTCATCACACAGTGTGAAAGATGCTTTCCAATAAAGATTTTGTTAGGGTCACATCTAATTCCAAAATATATAAGTAAGTATAGGTAAAATATCAAAGAATATCATTATTCTAGATTTCCATCACCATGTCTGTAGGTACAAGGTTCCAAAATATATTATTTTAATGTTTGAGTTGAATCTCTTTTGCTATGATACTTTTTCAATTTTATTCTCTGTGCTATAGTTAAACCAATTTCTCTGTTGTGGAGACTAAAATCTATCTCCTTAGGATTTGACAAGATTTCTTTTAGTTGATGTATCCTCTTAAGATTCTCATACTTTTTATAAAATCACTCTTGTATCAAACTAACCTGACTTCAAATTCCTGTTTTCCCACATCTTTGCTTGCTACTCTATAAAATTACTTTATCAGTCTAAGCTTTAAATCTTTGCTTGTAATATTATAATATAAAATACTATATTGAGAGAGAGAGAGCAACCCTATATTTAGGGGTTTTTTGGGGGGGATGAAATTATATAAATATCTTAATGCTTTACCTAGAAAACAATCTCTGAATGCACTTTTAAAAAAATGTATTTAAAGATTTTACTTATTTATTTGAGAGAGAGAGAGAAAGAAAGAGAGAGAATGAGTAGGGGGGAGGAGCAAGGTGAAAGGGAGAAGCAGACTCCTTACTGAGCAGAAAGCCTAATTTGGGAATAGATCCCAGGACCATGGAATCATGACCTGAGGTGAAGTCAGATACTTAACAGACTGAGCCACTGAGGCACCTGCACTGAATGCATTTTGGTGATTCTTCTCTTCCTCCTTATTTGCTGCCATTCCTCCCATGCCCATCTCCAACCTCAAACCTAACATGTCTTAATAAATGCGATGCAGAGTAATTCTTTAATCATTGGGCCAATATTAAATTTACATTTGTTTCTGCAAATTATGCTTATGCTAATATAACTGAGATTCTCAATGTGGGAGTTGAAGGAGATGATTGGACCCACAGGATTATTGAAGCCTAGATTACTTAGAATAGATGGTGAAGTGGGGAAGATGACTGACAAGACTGTGGTAGCCTATGTTCATGAAGAGGTACGCAGACAGCAATCATGAAGAATAGTGAACTCAAGTGATAGCAGAATGGGGTCTGTTAGTCTATGAACTACCTGGATATTACTAACATTCCAACAGCTTTCCTAAATATTTTCCTAAGTATGGATCATCACCATCAGAATTACCTGGGGATGTTTGTTAAATTTTGAATTATTGGGTGCTTATTCAGACACACAAACTTAGAATTTCTTTATTTTCAAGACCCTTCCATGGAGATTCTTTTGGGTACTAGCCTCTAATAGCCTCCTGTCTAGATGCATCTGTCAGTTCAAATGTTGATATTTCTCTGAAATAGTAGAGAGAAGTGGACTGCTATTCCTCATCAGGCTGATTTGGGCTCTATGATGACCTATATGGACATAGAACCCTTTCTCCTTTAAGTATTCTGTTGGGTCTCTAAATTGCTCTTTGCAAAATTGCCATTTTTTTTTTTTTAAACTCTGAAGGATGTTTTACCTCACTATAAATGGCCAGACCTTCTCGGGAAATGGCTGAATTACAGGTCTGGGGTGAGAATATATAAGATGAGCCTATAATGCATTGTCAACTTTTCCCACAGGCTAAAGTTTTCAAAAACAATAACTGCAAGGGATTGCAGCACATTGAATTTATAAAAGTCCATGTGTGTTTAATGATACTCAGGAAAAGGGACAGCAACAAATGCCGTGTATCTGTTTGAGTACTTGTATCAGACACAAGATCAAGGAAGAAAATTGAAATAGCAAGTTTCAACATAAACATCCTCTTAACTTGATTATGTTTCTAGTTTAATTTGTGTTGAATAATAGGAAATCTCACTTTAGTTAATGGGGTTTCTGGTAGTGTTCTCTTGGTTTTTAATCTTTTCCAAAATGAATCGTTTGACTCTTCTTGTTTTCAATAATTTCTGATTCACTTCTGATTTTCTTTTCAAATTGGTACAAGTATCACCAGAAAGTAAGCTGTGCTTTCTTTAGCTAGATGGTCCAGCAGCCTTCATTCTATAACAGGTACAATTTGTAGTAGGAACAGACCATTCTACTACATTTTATCATTCCTTGACACTACATTCTCTTTCATTCTTATGATGCCTCCGTCGTGTTCCAGCTTAAGATATACAAATGCAGAATTCATGGTTTTCACAGTCATTTTTAAATTTACTGTAAAGATAACCATGACACCACAAAATTGTTTCTATCTTGAGCCTATTTATCTGTCATGTCAGAATGCCATTTACTTATGCATTGATTTGCCATTGCCTTATTTGTCCTAGTTAGAATCAAGAAGCAGGGCATATACCCTTTTTACAGTAGATGTATCATTCAGTAAAAAATAAATTGTCAGCTTCTTATAATAAGAGAAAAATGTTTAGTTTCTTCAAATAATCTATGAACTATAAACAGTTTCATTATAATCATAAAATTACATTTTATTAATAATTAGGAAGATGAAAATAATATTAATTCCAGGTGGTGTTCACGGAGTATTTCACATGTACTGGTAATTGTGCTAAATACTTTACATACGTGATTTTAGCTAGAGTAATAGCAATCCTACAAGTGTTGTTATCAACCATTTTTTGAAAGAATTGATTAAAAATTAAATTAATAAGCAGGATATTCCACAGTTGGTAAGTGACTTCTGGAATTGCCTAAAAACTTTTTAATTATCAGAAATTATTAATTTTTATTAGAAATTATAAAAGGAAGCTCTCTATATATGCATGATAATACAGGAAAGGAAATTGACCATCTGGATCAGTAAGAATCCAAATTTTCTTCTTGTTAAAAAAAGATGCTAGAGGTTGAACTTTATGAGGCAAAAGCCTGTAAACATTGTCATTTCCTTCAAAAATATTATGTATGACTTTATTGATTTTTTTTATCAGTACTATGATTTTTCTTCTCCTAGGAAATATTAGCTAAGTTTAGTAATACTTGTGCTTTGTTGGCAAACATATGATCAAAAATGAAGCTTGGGAGGAGACAGGAAAAGGAAAGTGGTGCAAGAAATTAGATCTTAAAAAGCCAAAGGACTAGTCATTTTTTGTTTCAGTAAATACATCATGGAAGGTTAATAAGTTTAAACCAGTCTTTCTCAAAATGTGGTCCTCTTCTGAGGTACTTAAAATTTTCTTGATCTCAGGCCCCACTAAAAATCAAAATCACTGAGCTTGAGACCTAGAAGTAGAACAAACATTCCAGGTGATCCTAACGTATTTTGCTTGAGAACTAGTGCTTTAAATTTCCAAGGTAAAATTAACATTCAGCTCAATTGAATTATCATAAACATGCGGCAACTGGCAAATGTTTAATAGGAACCTTATTAAAAGAAGCTTTCAGTTCCACACAATGAGGACTTGCAATCCATTAACCCTCCATCTGTGTCTGGTTCAATTCACATCTGCATTTAAAAATAAAACACTTATGTGGAAGAGCCTTAGGCCAGGAACAAAGCACACCCAAGTTTAATACTATCTTAAGACTCAAAATATACAACCTTGAATTAAAAAGCAAAAACATAAATAGGGGGGCACCTGGGTGGGTCAGTGGGTTAAAGCCTCTGCCTTCGGCTCAGGTCATGATCCCAGGGTCCTGGGATCAAGCCCAGCATCGGGCTCTCTGCTCAGCAGAGAGCCTGCTTCCTCCTCTCTCTCTGCCTGCCTGCCTCCTTGTGATCTCTGTCAAATAAATAAATACATATTTAAAAAAAAAAAATAAATAGGGTTGGAAGATGGAGGGTAAGGAACCATTTCCTCCTTCCCCTGTATCACACAGGCAGCAATAAAAATAAAAGAGCTATACTATTTATTTTGAACTTTTGTATGTAGTACTATCCAGTGACTATGTATATTTTGATCACCAATAAAAACAGGCCATTTAATTGCTTTGACTTTTGCTTCTTTGAGAGAATGAATTCTTTAATAATAACTTTTAAAAAGCTGTAATTTTCTTGTTGATCTTTGAATGTTTCCCACTAAGCCTATTTCATGCTGATGCGGGCTAGCAGCCCTCCCTCCCATTATCATTAATGAGGCTAAGGCACTCAGTAATGGGAGAATGACCTTGTTTGAACAGTAGTTAGTTATTCAACCAATTGATTCTGATGGAAACGTGTAGGATCATTAATAGAATAAATGATTGCACAGCCGATACCAATGGTGGAACAATGTCTATAATAAGGGATAAAATCTTTGCATCCTTTCTCTTTTGAGTGTGGAGTCTAGAGTGGATAAAGAGTCATTCAATTCATGCTTAAATAAAGTAGCTACTTGGCATTTTGGCAAAACGCTTATGTCAGAACATAGCTAACGAATGTCCATAGTTTTAGAGAGTGTGGTAGATTTGCTGCATGATCAAGCATCATACACAAGGATGAGTTGACTATATTATTTACAATGAGACTTGTTATGGTTTATAGCAGCTGGTATACATAACAAAACCCAAGTTTATGTTTTGTGAAGATAATCAATATAAATTATGCTGACTGTGACCAATATTTCTGCTTTGTTTTGGCAAGGGCATTCTTATACTAAATATCTCGATAATCTGTTCAATACTTTAGGAACAGATAAACCCTACATTTCCTTATAAATATTTCATCTTAATGGGCTCATTTTATAATAAAAAATGATGTCATTTTATTTATTTTATATCAAAAATGGTAAATTATTTAGATAGATGTAATATATATTCATGATAATTCAAGTAGTATAGAAAAGTAAAAATGAAATCATCCTAACTCTGATAAGAACCAGCATAATTAGCTTTGGGTAAATATTGCTTGAACATTTTTCAATTAGTCTACTGAAATACAAATAGAAAGATGGATAGAAATTCCATTTATAAATATAGAGTGATGAATTTAATTTTATTTGAAATCACACAAATTAGATCTGAAAAAATCCATTAATTTCGACAACTGTTTCTTCAACACAAATGCTTTTTTTTTTAATTTTGTTTTTTTTTAATTTTGTTTTTTATAAACATATAATATATTTTTATCCCCAGGGGTACAGGTCTGTGAATCGCCAGGTTTACATACTTCACAGCACTCACCATAGCACATACCCTCCCCAATGTCCATAACCCCACCCCCCCAACCCCCTCCCCCCATCAACCCTCAGTTTGTTTTGTGAGATTAAGAGTCACTTAAGAATCTCTTTTAGAGTGTGCAGAGAAATTATTTTAAACTTCTTAAAATGTTGTAGTCAAGAAGTTTCTTTTAAAACAATATTTGTGAATTTTTCCAAGTATTTGGAAGCTCACATAGATAGGAATTTAATATTTCCATGACTTTTTACCTTCTAGATAATTTTTTTACATGCTAGATACAAATCATGTTCATTATTCAAACTGTTTGTGCCATGAGAATCTATTTTTTCTAAATAAAAACAAAATTATATTTATATATTACATGTAGGTTTTTTTTTTCAATTTTAGACATTATCAAACTCTCTGAGTCACCAACTTATCTTCTGAGTACCTATTTTTCTTTATTGCCATTCTTTTTTAAAATTTTTAATTTTTTTTCTTTTGTAAGTAGGTCCACACCCAGTGTAGAGCCCAACATGGAGCTCGGACTCATGACCCCAAGATGAAGACCCAAGCTGAGATCAAGAGTCAGTTGCCCAACCAACTGAGCCACACAGGTGCCAATTTATTGCCATTCTTACATATAATGATTACTATCAGTTCTAAGTACAATGTCCACAGTTGTTTATCTATATTTTATTTTTTAAATGTTTTGCCATTACAACATGATTTTTGTTTTTCTTGACTGAATTGCCTGGATTTCATAGTTTCCTTAAGAAATGCTTCATTCTCTCCCTTCTCTCTAGGGCACAGTCACAAATAATGAATTTTCTGAATTAGCTTAAGTGCAGAGGTTATTCTTCTTTTCTGCTTTGGATTCTTGAGCTCAAGAAATTCAAGAACATGGTTCCAGGGTCATTTCAGTTTAGCACATCCAATTCACAACTTTCCTGCAGCAAAATAAATCTCACTCTGTTTACCCAGTTCTTTCTGTATATGGAAATCTTTTTTTTTCCTTCTGCTTCCTTTTTTTTTTTAATTTTAATTTTTTTAAAATTTCTTTTCAGTGTTCCAGAATTGTTTATGTACTACACTCGGTACTCCATGCAATATGTGCCCTCCAAAATACCCACCACCAGACTCACCCAACCTCCCATCCCCCACCCTCCAAAACCTTCAGATTGTTTTTCAGAGTCCATAGTCTCTCATGGTTCATCTCCCTCTCCGATTTCCCACAATTCCCTTCTCTTATATGGAAATCTTAAATATTTTTTAGTTTTGAATGCTTTTCCTGTTTTATTTCTTTCCAAAATCAAGTTTCTTTTCTTCCATATCTATTAGCTTCTCTCTCTAGTATTTTTCACTGTTTGTCTTCATTCAAGTTCCTTGTGACCAAAGATTTCTCTTTGTTAGAATTTGATTTTTCGCATGTACATTCTGTCTTGTGTGACTTTCAGAAGAATTATGTTTTATTTTAATGGAGTTTTGGTCCTCTGTTTCATTAGTTTTTATCTTCTTTAACTCACTCTGTTGATTTATAATTATTTTTGTACACTTTTCTGAATTCTTGTTCATATCAACTTCTTAAGAACTCTGGCCCTTCTATGAGATCTGGTTCCAGCACTATCTGTGTCATATATTCTGAAAACTTGGGCTATTAAAAAAAAAACAAAAACACAAAACCTCAGCTTCATTTTATTCATTTATAAATGGGGCATGGAAATATTACCTGCCATATGGCCAAATACCTGCCATATGGGATTTGCCTGAGGTTTATATGAAATAATGATTCACAGAGCCTTGTATATAAAGACTTGAAATTATTAACTAATATGTTTTCATCACTATCAAAAACCATTAAGTCTCAAAGGCAATTCTCCTTACACCAATTACTTATATTATTTCTTTTGCTTTTAAATGTACTATTCAAGGTCTTCTATATATGTATTATTATAAAGTCAAAGTCATTTTAAACTAAATTGTCATGTACTTACTTGATAATGATTATTATATGTATGATTTTGGTTTAATTTTATTGGCATCATTAGGGGAAAATAGTTTCCAATACCTGATGCTATAATAGTCTACTTGTGTCCTCTTTGCCTTTATAAAGTTGAGTTTAGGCAGTGAGAAAATGGCAATAGCATATTCCTTTTGGATGTGTGGTTTCAGTTCTGTGTCTTTTAAAAAATATTTTCATGGGGTTTGACATCTCTGCTATATATCACTCTAAAAATAAGTTGAAGTTTAGAAAACTGCCCATTGACTCTGGCAAAGGAAAGGATTAGATCTCAATCTCACAAAGATCAAGGAACTAAATTCCAATTTTCTTCAACAGCTTCTTTTTTTGATGTCTGCACAGAGCAAGGCTTCCTTGAGTCATAATCTCTCAAGTTCAGTAACTAAGAAGGTCAGGCCAGGTCTGTGATTGACTTGAAAGCCATGAGGAAATGTCTAGGATTTATGAGAAATGTTCATGATGCATGATATTTTTCTAATCTGAGTTTTAGAAACAAAGATGGTATCAGAGGCAATAGATAAATTGATTTTTGGTAATTTGGTATGTTCAGAAATTTAGCAGGTTGAACCTGTATTTCAAAAGTACCCAAATATCCTTAAAGTCCATCTTATGGCTTGACTGTAAAAAGATGTGTCCAAAAAAAAAAAAAAAAAAAAAAAAGATGTGTCTCAATGCAAGTTACTTCCCTAGTCTGGCTATCATACAGGTTTATAAACAACCTATTTTCAAAGAGGAGATATTAAATACCCTTAACTGAAATCTCCTTCATTCTCCAAATCTCAGTTTCTTTAATTATAGATACAGAATTAATAAACCCCACTCAAGGAATTATAAAAATTATAAAATTTCAATAAATATATGAAAGCTACATCAATCTTATTTGTTAAGTTTGGTACTCTAAATGCTTATAAATTTTTTCAGAAGTATTAGTATTGACAGTCAAACTTTATCTCTTTAAGTTTCTTCATTCAGCATACATTTATTTATAACCTACATTTCATGAGGCTCTTGGAAGTGCTAAATATGTTTAAATGTTTCATTCTGACTAATAATCACCTATAAGAGTCCGTGAGAATCAATGCAGACTTTTCTTAGTGCCATGTATACATAGCCACAAGATCATCAATAAACATGAGAACTAAAACCTACCCAGTCAGTTAATGTTTTGGGTAGCGTTTTAACTTAATATTTGAGGTAGACATTATTTGTTGTTTATAATATACCTATTTCATTTCTTCTCATCTTTTTTTTTTTTTCTCTATTTGTAGTTAATGACCAGAGGAACAGAAAAAGAGAGGAATTTTGGCTGCTCCTAGGTACTGGTGGCCATCCAGTTGAATCACTGATGGTTGACAGACAATAGGAATCACCTCAATTCCTTCACTAGTCTCCTTTCTAAAAGAATTATGTAAACCATATAAAGGTTGACCTATGTTAACAAAATAAAGGATCATTTATTTTAAACTATTCAAAATCTTTTAGTTTAGGTGGTCTACAAATTAACTTGAGAATGAGGCTGAGGCATAGTAAATCTCCTTATAACATGCAATAACTCATTGAGAATTTCTTATGCTTGTATTTAAATTACATTGTTTTTCTTTCTTTTACTAATATATTAGGCACTTGAGCAAATTCTGATAAGATTAGTTGGGTTTTTTAATTCAAATGTTGCTTTCATGGTAATAGTTATGTTGATGATTAAAAATTTAATTAAAATTCACCTTGGACTTAATGCTAGCATTCTTGTAGATGTACATTGTATGGATATACATGTGGAACCTTAACTATTAAGAATGTAGGTTATATGCTTGTTCAAACTAGTATTCGTTTGTCTGTTCTACTCCAGTGATCCTGGTGAGTCAAACCTTTGACATGTACCTAAAGATGAGCAAACTTAGTATCCAGAACAAGTTGTGTTAAGATGCAATCAATTTCTCTCCTTAAAGTCCCCTGTTCCATAGTTCTTTCCTGATAATATAACTATTTTTCTCAAGTTATTTCATCTTGGGTTTCTGTGGCTAGCAACTAGGAACAACTGAACTAACACAGTATTGCCTTTTCCAGAATGCCAAAAGAATAGAATAATACAACTTGTAACTTTAGCAAAATACACGTGAAACTCCTCCACAGTGTTGCCCATATCAGGAAAGTCCATTGTGCCATAGCTTGTTTATTCATTCACCATTTGGGCATGTGGAGCCTTTCCAGTTTGGGGCGTTTGTGCTAAAGGCTCCTAAAAACAAACTAACTAACTAACAAAATGTGTGAATGTAAGCTAATAAACAGTGAATATGTTTCCCTCAAAAAGTTCCTAATTGTCTTCTGCTCCTATTTATGTTTCCTAATTGAATTAATATCATAAGCATTGACTTAGTATCATAACTAGTTACAATCAATTACCAAAACTACAAATCGTCTTGTTCTCATCATGGTCTATATCTACCAATTAAATAGAAATTATGATGTATACTGAACAAATTACTTATGTCAGTCATGAGTGATTAAATAAAGGGTAAATAATGTGGCAGATATTATTATTAAATAATACGTGTCATCAAATATTTAGATGAAAAAAAAATTCTTCTCTAGCTAATCTTCTCATTTCTTAGTTTTATATTTAATTATAGAAAATTATAAAATTGCTATAATATTTCTCAAAATGTCATTGAAGCAATTTCTTCTTTTGAGAGCACAGGAATTAAAAAATTTTATCTCATTACAAAAAATTTTCTATGAAGAATTTTTTAGCAATTGAATTTAATATGGCTCAGTATGACTGAAATTGTTACTGAAGTATTATTTCCCTTAAATAATATTTTAGTTTTGAACTTTTAGAGAATTTATACTTAGATGAAAGTTACAAAAAAGTACTTATTAAATAAATGGAATGCTATTAAAATGCAATTTACTATATAGAAATAAAAAGCTTTCAGACTGTATCTTCATTAGCTAAGTGGTCTGCATTATTATTTTTAAAACTTTAGGCAATGTAGCATATCCTTTGTGATAAGTATGTAAATATGCTGATGGGATTTCCAATGTTTCTGAAAAGAATCTTTTATTTGGCCTACATAATGTGGCGTCATAATCTCAAGGGGAAAATTGATACGTGGAGCATGTTGAAGTAGGTCAATGAGGGAAATTTACTGTAATCACGAGTAAGTCAGGAAGCAGGATGCAGACTGTACTAAGTCCACCATGTATAGGATATGCTACTTTATTACTTCATATTTGAAAGTGTTTATGTCATACTTATATTCTTAAAATTAAATATGTATATGTTTGTGATGTAAAAGATTATTATTTACTATGGTAGGCTGGTTACTGATTTCATATTAAAGGCAACTGAACTCATGTATAGATATGGACAGAAATAAATAGATGGATATAGATACAGATATTCATATATACACAAAATAGGAAATCAGTAACTAACGTATGATAATAGTGATATTTGGTGGTATTATTAGCATCATCATCATCTTTCTCATCAGTATTATCATTTATGACAACAAGTTCGCATGGCAGTGGTGATGTCACACATGAGCCTATATGTTGTTTACTGAGTGGAAAAATAACCAAAATATATATACTTCAAGATGGTAAACATTTATGCTTTTTTGCTCAAAACCTTCCCAAGGATTCCCACCTTACTAAGGGTAAGAAACAAAATAAAGCATAGATCTGGTTCCCATGATCTCTTTGAATATGTCTGCTACTACTCTCACTCTTGCCTACTCTGCTGTAACCACGATGACTACCTAGTTTTTGTTAGAACATATTAGGAATGCTCTGATTTCAAGATCCTTGTACTATGGCCAGTATGTTCTTCCTCCAGACAGCTTAACTATTTCTTTTTCTTTAAATCATTCAGAGCTTTACTCAAATGTCCCTTTTCTGTGAGCCTTATAGTTACATGTACTAGTTTACTAGAAGTAAACTTATCATTTACTTCTAAGTATTCTTGGCACGGCACAGGAGAAACAGATAACTGTATTTTTAAGAGTGTCCTTGCCCAGCTGGTTCTAGATTAGATTTTACCAGTGAGAAGAACTCACATGAGATTTAGAAGACAGAAAAATGAAGTGACATTAACCTTTAAAAACATCTGTTTATCAGTCAGAAAAACTCCTTCATGTAAGTAATGGCTTCAAATCAATGTGCTTAGAAAGGAGAAATTTGGGAACCCCTGGGTGGCTCAGACAGTTAAGTGTCTTCAGCTCAGGTAATGATCCCAGTGTCCTGGGATCAAGCCCCATGTTGGGCTCCCTGCTCCTGCTGAGCAGGGAGTCTGCTTTTCCCTCTCCCCACCGCCCCCCATACCTGCCACCCCAGCTCTTGTACTCACTCTATCCCCCTCTCTCTCCCCTCCTCTCAAATAAATAAAATCTTTTTTAAAAGGATAATTCTGGCAAAATGTCATTTTTAGAAAGGTAAAACTTAGATTACCACAAACTGGCTTTGTGACAATACATTCTAAAGAATTCATTTCAAGAGAAAAAGAGAAAAAAAAAATGGTCCCAGAAGGACAGTCCAAAGGAAAGAAGGGATGGTTAATAAAAAGGTAAACACAGACATAAATAATGATTGGTATAAAATGATAACAAGGATAAAGTTCATTTATGTGATTAAAAAATCACAACACTTTAAAAGAGGTAAAACACAAGCCACAGACTGAGAGAATATATTAGCAAAACAGAAATCTGATAGAGGACTTGTACCAAAAATATACAAGTCTTAAAACCCAACAATAAGTAAACAAGAGACCTAATTAAAAATTTAAAAATTCACCAAAGATCCAAATAGACACCTCATCAAAGAAGACATACAGATGGCATACACATATGAAAAAAAGCTCAACATCATATATCATTAGGGAATTGCCAATTAAAACAACAAGATACCACTGCACAACTGTTAGAATGGCTAGAATCCAGAACACTGAAAACACTAAAGCCTGGCAAGTATGTGAAACAAGGAGAACTCTCATTCATTGTTTGTGGGAACGCAAAATAGCTCAGGCATTTTATTTAGATGACAGCTTGGTGCTTTTTTATGAAACTAAATAAACTCCCATAGCAATCATGCTTGCTTGACGTTTACTTAAATTAGTTAAAAACCTATGTACACACAGAAACCTACATCCTAGTGTTTTAGCCGTGTTATTCATGGCTGCCAAAACATAGAAGCAACCATGATGTCCATCAGTAGGTGACCAGATAGACTGTGGTATATCCTTATAATGGAATACTATTCAACAATTAAAAAAAAAAATGAACATGGTACAATGAAATCCAAGGTAGTGACCCAAATGCATGTTGCTAATTGAAAGAAGCCAATTTGAAAAGGTTGTATAGTCAATGATTCTATGATTCTAACTATAAGACCTTCTGGAAAAGGCAAACCTATGGACACAGTGAAAAGTTCAGTAGCTGTCAAGAGTTCAGGAAGAGGGAGGGAAAGATCCTAGGTGGACAACAGGGGCTTTTAGGACAGTGAATTTATCCTGTGTGATGCTGGAATGGCAGATAAGCATTGTTATACACTTGTCACAACATAAAATGTAAAACACAAAGAGAGAACCCTAATGCAAACTATAGACTTTAGTTAATAACAATGTACCAATGTTGGCTCATCAACTTTAACAAATGTATCACCCTACTGTGGGTTGCTATTAACGGGAAATAATGCATATGTATACAAGACTTTTGAAGATAATGGTTTTAGGGCATATGAATGGGCATTTGTGATACTTTGGATGAATTTTCATGTGACAGCATCATGTATGAATTTGAAAACTGCTGTGTGTATATCAAACATCTCCAATGGAAGAACACATAATGTACTTTGTAATACTATTATTCAAAAATTGGCTCGTATAATGATGAAGACACTGATGGTTTCAGCAAGAGACTAAAATGTATTTTTTTTTTCAAAAACTGTGATAATGGATAAAGGTAATATAAGAAACTTGCTATATTATTGTATATAATTTATGTTTATATCAGTGTGTCACTACAATTAAATGCCTATAAAAATCACAGCATTGAACTACTGAAAAACGTTTAATCTATTCATTCAGAAATAATATTTTGATACACAGAGGCATAGATAAAATAATCTACAGACAAATTTTGGAAAGATAAGAGAGTTTAATAAGGTGGTTGGGTTTAAGATCAATGAGGATAAATCAATTTCATCAAACAACTGGAAGACATAATTTAAAAGAAGATGTAATTTAAACAGTTTCAGAAAATATAAAGTGCCTTGGAATAAATTATAAAACTATCTCTAAGAGTCCTATGTGGAAAATTATAAAATGTTATTAGGATATAATAAGTAAGATATTAATAATTGGGGTATTAAATAATGTTGTTGAACATAAAGAGTAAATGTTATAATAATGTCATTATTTGTGAATTGATCTAAAGTTTCAGTATAATTACAAAGAATATTCTTTAAGATATCATTATGATTTTACTATTCTCAAATTTATATTGAAGAATTAAATCTTTCCATCTCTTGATATAATTGAATAGCTTATATGTGATGAATCTCTCCACTGGGAACAAATAGAATAATTAGATAAAATTGAAATAAATGCTCTTTGTAGCATGAGAGAACTAAGACAGCAAGGACTTGAGAGGCAAATATCCAGGGAGGAGGGGACACACACTTAGCTTGTTCCTGTATATTTTCCCAATTTGCCAATCCCTAAAGCAGCTGAGAGGTCAGAAGTTGAGCCAGAATTGGTGGCTACAAATCTGAAAAACTGTTAAGGGTTTTGACATTTTCTTAATGATGCATAAGCAAAAATATAATTTAGGAGATCTAGTAAACACTTCAAGCTTTCTTTGGAATTCTTGAAAGCAAGCAAAATATGCATGAATGCTAACACTTAGGAGCCCTGAAAACCATCTTGGAATCAGATCAAACCCAGGCTGAGGGAAGGAGATCTGCCATAATCTGCCCAAAACAAACACACATACTACTTGGACAAACGGAACTCCTTTCACAGCCTTAAATTTTACCTACAAGCCTCACAGCCAATATGTGTTATTGAATCAATAACTGCTCAGCAAACCAAAATGCAGGAGTGATTTACCCAAAAACAAGAAAAATGCAATAAAAATAAATTAAACTTTGATGATATTAAAATCCTAAAGAATCTAAGCAGAGATTTGCAATCTATAAAAAAGAAGCAAATGAAAATTCCATATATAAAAAACATAATCACCAAAATTAAGAATGTAAGGGCCTAATTAGCCAGAGCAGCTCCATCCTGACCCTGCCCCCCTGCCAGGGAACTTACTTAAAAACAAGTCCCGGAAACCAGTCCCAGGTAACAAAGGCCAAATACAAGGGTGGGTCAGGCCAGGTGGAGGTATCCAATCCGTGGGGGTGCATACTGTCTCCCTAGCGACCACGGAGTATGGGCCCCACCCTTTGGGTGCCTTATGGGTGCCAATTCTGACCAAGGTGATGGGCTAGTTCAAATATCTACTATAGGGTAAATTGTAATTCAATTGGTCACTTATGTGTGACCTAGCATGACTGTGGAGCTTTCTCTGTGTTATAATCTCATTGGCCACCTGTGCATGGCCAGGCCCAACCACATGGCCTTTGCCCTTAAAAGCTAGTCTGTAAGGCAGAGAGTCATCGCCTCTTTGCAAGAGACAGCCCTGGCCGGTCAGTCTGATTCTCGATGCTTGGCGCAAAATAAAGCTTTGCTTGACCTTCGCTTTGTATCAGTCTCGCTCCTTTGACCATGGACCCAACAAAGAATGCAAAATTATTTAATTCCAGGTAAAATACAGGAGAGTAGAAGATACATATCCTGGAAGATATGATAAAAAATCATGATGCATAAAGGAAAAAATTACAAATTCAAATATAAAAGGCAAGAGCCATATGAGACATGAAGTAATTATTAACACAAAAGCAGGTAGAATCTAAGAAGAGAAAGAGAATGAGGATGAAAAAATATTTGAAGGAAAAATGACAAAGAATTTTTCAACATTGGTGAAATACCATGCCAGAGATTTAAAACCATTCAGCATGCCCAGCAAAATATACAGAAAGAAAACCACACCTTGGCTCACCACTGCATATCTACTAAAGATCAAAGAAAAAGAGATATTCTTAAAAGTAGCCCAAGAAAAAGACACTGGTACTCACGAAGATACACGATTAATGAAGGAAGCAGAGGGCCCCAAGAGAGATACAGGCAACAGTTTGGATTACTGAGGAAACATTCAATAAATGAAAATGAGAAAACTATGTATTTCCATGAGAACAATAGGATTTGGGGTTCCTATCTGACTCCTTGCAAAAAAAAAAAAAAATTAAAGACTTAAACTTAAATGTAAATGATAATGTTATTATTTTAGAAGAAATTATGGAAGTGTACATTTATAAATATTGGTACCAATTTGTTTCTTTAACAATAGAGGATAAAAGCTAATCACAAAAATTTTGAAAAAATCCAATTATATTAAAATTTAGATTTCATCACAGTACACCATGAAGGAAATGAAAAAATAAAAAATAATATTATACAGTGTAAATCAAAGGGAACTCTTTCACAGTGGGGATGATAGGTAAATAAGCAGGATACTTTGAAAGATAATTTGACAATATCTTGCTAAATTGGTAGTAAAATATCCTATAAATCCATCATTGTCTTATATATTTATTTATTTTAGAGAAATTCTAGCATACGAACACCAAGGAACATGCACTGGACAGTTCTCAGAAGCACAGTTTGCTAAAGCAAATACTTTAAATAACAAACCTAAATATTACAAGCAAAATGTAAAGATAAATTATGGCAAGTAATTTGATGGAATATTATCATGAAAAATGAATTACAACCAAAAACAATAACAAAAATCTTATAAAGGTACTATGGAGGAAAAAAGTCACAGATTACAAACTATAGTATGATGTCATTTGCATAAAGATCTAAGACAAGTAAAAATAAGTAATATTTTATTTAAGATTCATATATATGTAATCATAATATTTTTAAAAAGCCAGTGGTAAGTATAAAACAAGAAAGTCATAAGGTCTATTGGAGACACAAGGCTACAGAGTAGGAGGCAGAAGAACACAACAAAATTAAGAGAATGGTGATATTATAGTTAAATTATACTTACACTAAACAAGTCTAGTTTATATCCTTATTCTATAGAATAGATAAAGGAGAATTTAGTGCTTTAATATTATGCTAATTTTTCTTGTTTTACTTCTTTATGACCTTGCACAAAATAAATCTGGTACACTGCAAACAGCACTCCGTTTTTGAAAAGGGTTTACTTAGATCCCTTCAAACAAAACAGCATAGCCCTGCAGGTGATGAGATTTTTGTCAGACACAAAGCAACATTGCCAAGCATAACAGATTAAAAAATTGAACTGAAACTGTGAACTCTGGGATCCTTCATTTTGATGCTATCTCTCTCTGAATATTCAAGTATAATAAGAGTTCTTAGTTGCTAAAAATAATTAAAATTTTATTTGTCACTTTTGTTTTTTTACTTACAGATACTTTCAGGTAAGTCATGGGTTATCAGCAAATAGTAGGTTTGAATCCTTAGTTGAAAATGTGTAGACTTTACTCTTTTTCTTGGGAAATAGTACTTAGAGAATGTGAAGAAGGTACTAAGTTATGTTGCTTAACTTTAGATTGTCAACATATGCCTTTATATTACATATACAACAAATGGCAAAATATCTTTAACCAAAACAGGTATTTAAAACTGTTCACTAATTAAAAACAGAAAAACAATGTTTCTTTAGATATTTGAAACAAAAGATAAAAATATCTTTGTCTTGGGGTACCTGGGTGGTACAGGAGGTTAAGTGTCAGACTCTTAGTTTTGGCTCAGGTCATGATCTCAGGGTGGTGAGATTGAGCCCCACGCTCTGTGCTCAGCACAGAGTCTGCTTGAGTTCCTGTCTCTCTCTCTCACTCTGCGCCTCTCCACACTCTGCCTTTAAAATAAATAAATAAATCTTTAAAAATATATTATCTTTGTCTTACTCAATTATCACATAAACCTTCCATGGTTTTCGATAAAATTAATTCCCATTCGCCCTCCTGTTAATTTTGTGCCACTTCTCTCAGCTCAAGTGTAAAAGTGACCTTTGTTCTTTTTATTTTTTTGGTTAATATTTAATTATTTATTTTGGTGGGAGTGGGGAGAGAGAGAGAGAGAGAGCATGTGAGCAGAGGAGCAGGAGGAGAGGGAGAGATAGAGAATCCTCAAGCAACATCTTCCCTGTGCTCAGAGCCCCTCACAGGGCTTGATTCCAGGGCCCTGAGATCAGAGCCAGATCCAAAATCAAGCCAACCACTCAACTAACTGAGCCATCCAGATGTCCATGACATTTCCTTTTGAGTAGTCCTCTCTTGTCTTTTGCTGAGAATGGCTAATATACAAGGGAACCACCTTGGGACATGTAGGTGTCTTTATCACAAGGTAACATATAAACATATTAAACAATGATGTTATTACTACAAAATTATTCCACATTGGAACTTATCCTTTATCAATGCTCCATCACTTTTAATGTAGACAGTACAATAAATTGTTGAGGAACAGTTTTACAGTCTATGGTGTTTTGAACTTTTTTTTTTTTTCTGTGACCAAGACAATTCTGTTTCAAAGGATCCTTTATTTCATGGCATCCAACACTTTTGGAGGATTTTATAAAAGAACTGAAAAATAGTGCATGTTTTTAGTAATTAAGTTATTTTATTTAGCTGTAGGTAAAATTCCCTAGAAATCTCTTAAAATATAAAGTTGTAGCCTTCTTTATTATATTTATATCTTAAAAGGTAAAATTGTAGCCTTCTGTGGCATATATCTGTGCCTGGGGCTAGATTTCATGCAGTTGACCTCTCAGCTTTGTTGAATCATAATTTGAGTATCTCTAATCAATTACAGATCAAATCAGAGATTCCCCATACTACTTCATAAGAAAAATGACTCCTTTGGTGTCCCAAGAGATACATTTTTTATCAAGAGAGATAAAAACTTAAAATTATTTATCATTTATTAAATGGTGATAAGAAAATTTTTGGTGTTGTTTGTTTTTAATTTGAATTCAATTAATTAACATAATATATAATTGGTTTCAGAGGTAGAGGTGAGTGATTCAACAGTCTTCTATAATACCCAGTGCTCATTAAACACCTTAATGTCCTTAGTCCATCACCCAGTTACTCCATCCCCCCACCTCCCGCCCCCTCCAGCAACCCTCAGTTTGTTTCCTATGAGTAGAAATGTCCTATGGTTAAAGATGTGGGTGACTTCTGAAGCCAATATTACACTATATGTTAACTCACTAGAATTTAAATAAAAACTTGAAACAAAAAACAAAACAAAAGAAAAATAATGATTTACAAACCACAATAAATAAAGAAATAAATTTGAATAAATATAGATGGATGAAAGATAGATGAAGATGATAGATAGATAGATAGATAGATGTGGGTGGGATAGCTTATTTGGATTTCTGGCCTAATGATTCAGATTGACTGTATACCGATCATTTTCATGTAAAGTTTTCTGACTTATGTATTGGGGCAAAATGGGCTGATCTGCCCAGAATTTGGTTATTAATAAGAACATTTTTCTTATTGTATAAAATCCTCATTCTATGGGCAGTTGGTTAAGTATCTGCCTTCTGGCTCAGGTAGTCATCCCAGGGTTCTGGATGGAACCCTGCTTCTGCTCAGTGGGGAGTCTGCTTCTCCTTCTGTACCTCCCCCTGCCCCTCCTCCGCATGTGCGCTCTTACACGGGTGCATTCTCTCTGTGTCTCTCTCAAGTAAATAAAATCTTAAAAAAAGAAAAGAAAAGAAAATCCACATTCTAATTTTATCCTTTGTTCTGAATAGTGCCTCCTATCATAAAACATTTAAGCTTCTGCAGAGGATACATAACAGAGCAGATCAGAGCTCCTAAGTAGTACTCACCACAATTAAGGTAGTAGAAAGATTCAGGGAGTAATCTCTTAAAAAAACAAACAACAACAACAAACAATCAAAAAAAAAAAAAAAAACGACATGTCTTCTCCATTTAATTACTTAAACTGAAAAATGCTTCTGAAAATTAGAAGGATCATTGTTTTATCATGAAGTTTGCTGTGAGAACATAATGGACTATCTCTGTAAGTCTGCTGAACACAGTGAGCTCATACTTTCCTACTAGAATTGTCTCAAGATTCACAGCGTTAATAGTCAACATGAATTTGATTTTAAGGTCTTAGAGTCTCACATCTATTATATAGATGGGATTTCACCACAGTATGTAACAAAGCAGTTATTAATACGGACTCCTAAGAAAAGTGGATCCACTGTACTGCCCAGTGAATGTACCTTCTAGATGGGTATTTTACCAATATTGTTTTTATTAAACTTACCCAAAGCTATACCCATGCCTGTTTAAGACCATGTATTCAAAAGTTAATAATATAGCATGAATCCTAAGGATACCACTGAGTTGAGAAGAGTAAAGATTCAGGAAATTTTTACTCTAGTTACTGAAATTTTATAATGAATTTTCCTTTTCTCCTTGTCCTTTTTGCACAATAAACTAGTTATTTTCTTCATGTGGGCTGAGCTTTTTGTCATTTTAAAACAACATACCTAAATAAATTTTGGTGAAAAATTAATTACAGATATCCTTTTTTTTCTTTGTTTTTGGTCTTTATGACTTGCTATAAAAGAGTGCAAAGACTATTTTCAGAAGTTAGGATTTGGAATTTTGGTAACTGCCAATTCATTAAAAACATCCTTTTACATGTAATTCTACAATTTTATAAGAATTTAAAAGGCTTTAACATCTTAAATGAATATCTCAAACAAAAGTGATTTATGCATTAATAGAGTCAGGAAAGAAGGAATTGAAATTTTTATATAGTTATCTCCATTGTGTATGCTAAGATCTGTCCAAATATGCTCATCAAATAACTGAAATGCATTCTCTTTAGTTTCTTTTGATTAATATCACAGTCTTCTTTGAATAATAAAAGCTATCCATTTCAATTCCCTGATCATAGCTATATACGTGATTTTTGCCCTGAACCTTCAGAAGATGTAACATTAAATTCAATTCTGGAGTAAAACTTATGCAAATATATTCCGTTGCTTTCTCTCCTAACCCATCCAGCCCGCGCTTTTCAATCTTGTAGATTTCATTGAGTCATTTATTAAATGCAAAGCTTTAGATTTATTTAAGGCTTCTCTCTTAATTTAATAGCATCTTCATATTCTTGATAAGAAAGAACATGAGAATCCCTTATGTTATTTGCCTGCCTTGCTTTTTATTAAATGATCCACACTATAATAATCAACAAAATAAGCTCATCTGAGGTGTCCTTTAAGGAGATTATGATTTTTTTTTTAATAATCTCAGTTCAGTGTTTACTACTAAAAATTGTATATTTTTGCTAGAGGAGACAACATAAGATTCCCACAATCCTTTTATCAGTGTTGGAGACAATGAACCACATAATCTGGATTAGAATTCCTATAGAGAAGAGTGGCTTCTTCATTTGTGGAGGCAGTTTTAAAGGAGGGGCCCTCGCCAAGGAGCTGAATGTGTAAGATGTAAGATCTATCTGTAACTATCTGTGAAACCTGGAATAAATCACTTAGCTTCAGTTCCTGCACTTGTGAAACTGAAACATTAATCTCATAATTAATGGGAGACCCAATGAGCTAATGCATAATAATTAATATTATGCATTAGCATAATGCCATCATGAGTTTTGCTACTTTCATTTCATATGTACTTTTTTGCTTATTATTTTTATTTAAATTGAATTTTTAAAAAAAATTAAAAGTATTTTCTAAAAAAGAAACTTTATATCCTCATCATAGTAGAAAACAAGGATTTTTTTTCATTATAACAGAAACCCAAAAAGTAAACTCTTTGAAAACAAAGCAGAACTACAAAATCCTACCTAAATATTTAAATATTGTTCCAGCTGAAGATTCTGAGCCTGAAGCATTACTTTGTTAAAAGAGGGAAAGATTATAAGTTGTGATATTCAACAGAGATATCTTTTTTGAGCAATTAAGGAAGCCAGAAAGAAAAATAAAGAGAAATATCTTTTTCTCTCTATAATTCAATGTTATTTAATGTTAAGACCATGGACCATCTAATTATCTTCTGTACCAACAATTTTATGTGTCCTATATTCTGTGAAATATTAAAGTGATAAACATAAAACAACACAGCACCTGCCAATACATTATGATAATTATACGAACCTAAAATGGTAGTTTTACCAAATTAAAAACCTTCATCAACCCAATTAAATGGAGCAAATTCATATAGGGGGGGCCTACTTCCAGAACAATTCATTTTTATTTTAAGAAATTCCCTCATTAGTTTCATAGGCCAGTTATAGTATTCCTCTTTCAAGTATCTGGTAAAATAAGGATGAACAGCACAAAGTTTCTAAAATACACAAAAATACTATACCTCCATTCTGCTGAAGAGATCATCCACAGGATTTTTATTTTGATTATTGTTTTCAATTTTAAAATTTTCTTTTGATCAATCTTTAAATATTCTATTTTGGGGCTGATAATTTCAACTCTTTGGTAAAACTTTCCATTTTTTTTTCTTTTGCTTCAAGCGCGTTCTTAATTGTCCATTGAAGTACTCTTTCTGCTTACCATGGTTATTTCAAATTATTTATCAGATATTTTCTAATATTTCTGTCATCTTGCTGCCAGCATTTATTGATTATCTTCCATTCACTTTCACTTCAAATCCACCTGGTTCTCCTATTAATGTGTGATTTTTGTTTGAAACCTAAACATTTTTGTACTATGTTACGAGATAGCATGTTTTGGCCAGGGTTAAAGCAGAAATTGCACCAAGTTAAACAGGCAACAGAAGAGAGAGACTAAAATACAGTCTAAACTCAACCACACTGAAAGAAAGGACTGGGGAGTCTTCAAGAGCTGGGGATGGGAGTGCATCTTAAACCACACGTATTCACTAATCAGCTTTACCCAAAAGTAAAGCAAACTTTCTGGATTCTTTCTAAGAGGAAATTGCTTTATAGTTTGGAGCAAGTTACCAATCTATACACCTATATTATATTTCTTTGTTTTTTTCTTTGTTTTGAGAGAGAGAGCATATAGCACGTGGGGCTGGGGGGGCAGAGGAGCAGAAGGAGAGGGAGAGAGGTTATGACCTGAGCTGAAATGCTGAAATCAAGAGTTGGATACTTAACAAACTGAGCTACCAAGGCACCCCATTAAATCAAGTTTGTTTTTCTTTCTTCCTTCCTTCCTTCCTTTTTTCTTTTTTTTCTTTTCTTTTTTTTTTTTTTTTTTTCTTCTTAAGTAGGCTCCACACACAGCATGGGGCTTGAAATCGCCACCCTGGGATCCAGATCTGAGCTGGTATCAAGAGTCAGGTGCTCAACTGATGAACCACCCAGGAGTCCCTCCCAACAAAGTTACATTTCTATCCACCCACAGAGACTGGAGGATGGGAACTCTCTCTTCCTTGATGAGCAGATTTTAAAGGGATGGCTCCCAAGTAGTAGAGAATTACTAGGTTGGGTTATAAAACTGGCAAGACGCTTCTATGTCTCAGGGTGCCCAGGTGGCTCAGTTGGCTAAGCATTTGCTTTCAGCTTAGGTCATGATCTCAGAGTCCTGGGATCGAGCCCCACATCAGGGTCCCTGCTTGGCAGGAAACCTGCTTCTCCCTCTCTCTCCCTCTGCCTGCCACTCTGCCTACTTGTGCTCTCTCTCTCTGTCAAATAAACAAATAAAATTTTTTTAAAAATTAAAAAAAAATATTTATGTCTCCAAGGGACAGAGGAAGATTTTGGAGTTATAAATTTTCTCAAGAAAATGCACTAAGGAAAGAGAGGTCAAGAACCTAAAGGCAGGAAGAAACCTGTTACAAGTCTGGTCATGCTGAAGGAAATGTTAACATCATCTTTGTCACAGGCTTTTTCTCACATAGACCTAGCAGGGAAAGAGGTAGGGGTGCCACTGAATATTGTTTAGTGGAAACAGAAGTCCAGATTCCCCATGCAACTTCCTAGCAGGGAAAGAGGTAGGGGTGCCACTGAGTATTGTTTAGTGGAAACAGAAGTCCAGATTCCCCACGCAACTTCCGTGACACTCAAGCAGGAATGGTTCTCCATCTCTGCTGGGCAGGGTGGGAGTTTTGTCCCCACATGTGGTCTATACTTGTGTTTGGGGGTAGGAGCAATTTGCTGCTCCTTGCTGAGATGGAAGTCTAGGTTCCCCATATGGACTCCACTGACATGGACTCCATCCACCTGGCCTTCTCTGACTCCTGCGGGGTGGGGGTCAAAGGCCTCCTCCCAGTCTGACAATTACAAGTCCAGGGAACACGTTCTGTCCTTGCTGACATTGTAAAGTGGGGCCAGACTTTTCTGTGCTGTACGATGAAAGTTGTGCTTTTATAGTCTAAAAATTCTTTCCTAGCTCAATGGTTAGAGAGAGCAGGCTCTTGTTGGGGTATTATCTGTGTCCACTGGTGTTTCCAGGTTGACAGCTTTTTAAATTCCAAGTGTGTGATATAAGGCAAAAACAAAACACAGGTAACTCACCACCACCGTGCTGTTCTTTAGGTCCTGCGGTTCCCAGCTGGCCTTTCTTCCTATCTCTAATCTTCTTTTTTATATTTTTTAAAAATATGATGTCCAAGGCTTTTAGTTGGACTAAAACTAAAGATTACTTAGGAAGAGAGAAATAGGAAAAAGTATCTTTGCTCCATATTCCTAGAGGCAGAAACATACTTTTATTTTTAAATGAATTGATCTTATTATATTCAACTAAACATGTTGGTTTGGAAGGCCAAACTACTTCTCTTCACTGACCTAAATCATGCTGCTGCCACTGGAGATCCAAGCATTCTAAAGTCTAGTTTTCTCACGAATCCCAAATATTGTTTTTTAAAGCATCAAAAATCCTTTCTTATATTCTCAATGTTATGTGATAAAATTTTAAGCTTGGCAAAATAGTACTATTTTATGACATAGTGTGTAAATCTTTAAATTAAATATGTCACTTCTTGAACTTTTAATATTGGTCAAGTTGCTTTATTTCATCTAACTCACAATTCCTTATACAAAAAACTAAAAAAATAAAAGCATTGTACCTCCAAGTGTTCGGAAATTTTAGACATTATGATTCCTGTGAATTTGTCTGCATGTTACGTAGTAAATATGAATGCTAATATTGCCATAATTATCTGACTTACCATGTTCTTCCCTTTGTGCCTTTGATTGTATATATTTCTGAATTAGATCTAAGAGTGGAGAGGGAAGTTTGAGGAAGATTCAGGAGTATGGACAGCAGAATTAAATTTGTATGTGAAGTAAAAAACACTGGCCTGGTGGAGGTAAGTTATTTATAAGGGTAGAAATGTTTAATATGAACAGGAAAGAAATCTGTCTCAGGGTATAGCCTCCACAGATAAGACGGGATTATCAACAACAATCCCACACATCAAAAACAAAAGAAAGTTTGAAATGCTACCCATACTAGAAGATAAAAACTCACAAATACTGAATAAATTCACTTTCTTACTGACATTTTCACATTTAGAGTCTCATCCAGTAAAAAGAAAAAAATTAAGATGCTTTTGTAGATTGGGCACCTGGGTGGCTCAGTGGGTTAAGCCTCTGCCTTCAGCTCAGGTCATGATCTCAGGCTTCTGGGATGAAGCCCCGCATCAGGCTCTCTGCTCAGCAGGGAGCCTGCTTCCCTCTCTCTCATTGCCTGCCTCTCTGCCTACTTGCGATCTCTGTCAAATAAATAAATAAAAATTAAAAAAAAAAGATGTTTTTGTAGATTGAAGATGTAGATAGTTTATAACTTTATATATTTTGAATCCTGATTATTTCTGTGCATTGAATCCTAATTATTTGTTTGCATGCCTATTTTTACAATATGAAAAATGATTACTTCTAAAGTTAGGGTCTTCCTTTTTTAAAATGCCTACTACAGTGTCTGACATGAAAAAAGATCATAACGGATTTTTCACCTCAATGAAGCGTAAGAACCTTCACATGACTCTATTTTTCAACACCCCCCCCCAAATTTCTCTTTACCTTTTCCTTAGTCACTGCGCATTTTATTTACAGCCTTTTGGCAGAAGCCGCAAACCACTCCCTTCACATCCCGCACTGATCCGTCCCTTTGGGGTTTAGGGCGTCACTCATGCAAATCAAGAGGCCAGTTTGTAAACATTTTCTTTCCCTCTAATGCTGTACCTCCAGCCTCATTCTCTGGCTCACCTCCCCTCTCCAGGAACGTCGTTCAGCCTTCTTTGCTCTTCTGTCACCTGAACTGCACTACTGAAATCTTTCTAAGCTGCTTCTGATCTATGCGCGGAGTTGGATTCACTGAAGACTGGAGTTGGCATCGATCACTACCCTGGTCCCTACCCTCGGATCCCTTTCAGTGCCTCGTCTTTCCTCCTGGCTCTGTGAACACATTGTGTAGCCTGAGCGAAGCATGTGGGGAAATGACAAAAACACAACGCTCTCTCTTGCAGCTCCCTGCCGAGCTTTTAGGGACCAGAGGGCTCTCTCCGCCTCATTCCTGCAAACACATTCTAATGCTCTCTTTCTCAGTATTCCCACACAGAGCTTTGAAAATACTCTCTGAAATGCCTCTGAAACTTATGAAGATGAAAGGGCCCCCTCTCCTCACCCAGTGGTAGTGACCACGTTGCTAGAACCGCTGAGGCCTTGGCGACAGATACTGCGCGCAGAGCGGCTGCTGACGTGGCCAGTATTTCCCTTGAGTTTCCCAACCATCAGTGCTTCCAGAGTCTTTTAAACGCCTCTGAAGCCTGATACCAAAAGAATAAGATGTCAGTACTCCTGGATGCACTTAGCTAGAAATTGTTTGTCCTATAAACTGTTCAGAAGAAAAAAAAAAAAAAAAAAGAAAGAAAGAAAGAAAGAAAGAAAGAAAGAAAGATCTCTGTGTTAAAAAAAAATGTGTAAAAAAAAAATCAATCCATATGATCTTTGTCTAAAATTCCATTTTATTTGCAGGTGTTACCTATAGCTATACAACATATAGATGATGACTGTATCACACCCACATCCTTACTTAGATGACTGCATCTCATCTACACAGCACATACCCTTATTGGCTAGAACAAGAAATATAATCAAAGATGGAACAAAGGGAGAGTGGGAAGCTCACAAAAGTTAAATTCCTTATATATAAGCAGAAACACACCTCTTCACAATCTCTCTCTTCCCTGCATCCTGTAATATTTTAAGCACTAAATTTTGAAAAGCTGTTATTCACAGATTCTACTATCTCATATCCTCCTTTATTCCTCAATGTAATGGAAAAGGCTTTAGGACATATAAAAGGACAAGTGCACTAATGACTGTGGAATCGCAAAATCTATGATCATCTTTGTAATCATACTACTTGATCTCTCAAAAATCATTTGTCACTGAAAATATTCCTTCCTTATTTATTTTTTGAAATTTTTAAAGATTTTTTAAAATTTACTTATTTGAGAGCGAGAAAGAGAGCTTGAGCAGAGAGGGAGGGTTAGAGGGAGAGAAAGAAGCAGACTTCCTGCTGAGCAATGAGCCCAAAGTACGACTCGATCCCAGAACCCTGGGATCATGACCTGAGCAGAAGGCAGATGTTTAACCAACTGAGCCACACTGGCACCTTCTCCTTCTTTATTTAAAAAGGAGAAATTTGGGCACCTGGGTGCTCAGTTGTTAGGCGGCTGCCTTAGGCTCAGGTCTTGATCCCAGGATCCCGGGATCAAGGCCCACATCGGGCTCCCTGCTCAGCAGGAAGCCTGCTTCTCCCTCTCTGGCTCCCCCTGCTTGTGTTTCCTCTTTCTCTGTGTCTCTGTGTCAAATAAATAAATAAAATCTTTAAAAAAAATTTTAAAACAGAAAACCAGATTACTGTATTAAGTAATCGAGAGAGTAAAATTCATTTTATTTTTTAAATTATTATTGAATAAATATGTTCATTATAAAGGACTAACATATACATCATCTGATGGGTGTTTATGAAAGACAACTGACATTTATTGGTCACTCACTCTATATGCAGAATCATACTGGCAAATTAAGTGATAGGTTATCTTTAAAGATAACTTCAAAGAATTTCTTCAATCTCTGTATGTACATACCATAGTCCCATCGGTACATGGCTATGGTATTTTCCTCTAGAATCTGAGCTAGCCTTGTGGCCATCTTTTACCAAGAGAATGTAGTGAAGATATTCTGCAGATCTACACTTCTGTCTCCAGTAGACTAACAGCCTCTGCTTTTACTTTTGGAAATCTAGCTGCCATGCAAAGAAGTTCAGATCAGACAACTGAGTTGTGAGTAAACATACACAGACCGGCCAAGTCAGATACCAGACATTCTATCTACACTGTCTGCAGTACTGAATATGTGATTAAAGACATCTTAGATGTTCCAGTGTCAACTTTGTTCCCAGCTAAATGCAATAGTCACCAAGTAGCTAAGTGACCACCACTAACATGAAATTGAGCAGAAGTCCTGCCCATTTCAGAGTCTTCCTTATAAAATTGTGGGAAATGGGGTGCCTGGGTGGCTGAGTTGGGTAAGCGGCTGACTCTTGACTTCAGCTCAGGTTGTGATCTCAGGGTTGTGAGATTGGAGCCCATGTGGGTGGGCTCTGTGCTGAGCATAGAGCCTGCTTAAAAAAAAAAAAAAAAAAAGGAATGAAAAAAATTGTGGGAAACGATAAGGTTGTTTTAAGTAGCTAAGGATTTGGTGGTCCTTTACTCAGTAATACATAAATGAAACAGACATTGATACATGGAAATAGAGTGTTACATAACAGAAACTTAAAATATGTGGTATCAGCTTAGAACCAAGTGGTTTCTGGGCTGGATGGGCAGAGGAGACTGTTGATAGAGGCTGGAGAAACCATAAAGTGGCTGCACTAAGAGGCCAAGGGAAAGAAAACTAGCGCTCTGTATTGATGGGAACGTAGGCAAAACTGATTGACTTAGCATAAAATGTAGAAAATATATCTGATGAAGAAGGTACCTAGACAGAATGTCTAAAGTGTCAATTGACTTTCTTTACTATGGCTGATAAAATATAGGACAAGTGGGGGCACCTGGGTGGCTCAGTGGGTTAAAGCCTCTGCCTTCAGCTCAGGTCATGGTCCTAGTGTCCTGGGATCGAGCCCCACATCGGGCTCTGTGCTCTGCAGGGAGCCTGCTTCCACCTCTCTCTATCTGTCTGCTTCTCTGCCTACTTGTGATCTCTGTCTGTCAAATAAATAAATAAAATCTTTAGAAAAAAAAAAATATAGGAAAAGTGGTGAGCTAACAAAGAACATATTCAGTTTTGAAACAGGATTAAGAGGAAATATTTCCACCTGAGGACTTCCTAGGTTGCAAAATCATTTATTTTTTTATAATCCCCAGCCTCAAAGTTAAAAATAGCCTCAGGCAAAGATCAAATTCAGGGCACTGTCAGTAAAAAGATCAAATCAAGGGTGTTCTATAAGACCTCTTTTTGAAACCTCAGAAAGCCTTGAGTTTTATCCTGTTTTCTCCCAGCATTAAAATATATATATATATATATATATATATATATATATATATATATATATTCTAAGAATATTCAGGGCAATGTCAGTAGAGCCATGGCTTGCAGTCAAACGTTGAAAAGGGCTTATCTTGAAGACATTGTGGGTATGGTTTTGTCTAATAAGATGAACTATAATTTCATACACTAACTTAATACAAAGTTGTTAGAAAAGTGTACAAGCTTGAACTAATAGGGATTAAGACAGTTCATAACGAAAAGGGGCTTCTGTCCACGGCTGTTTTAGTATCAGGAAGAAAGCCTACTTCACAGCAAGTATTTCTTTCTTTTCTTTCTTCTTTCTTTCCTTCCTTCCTTCCTTCCTTTCTTATCTCTCTCTCTCTCTCTCAAGGGAGCCGGGAAGAGGAGAGGGAGAGAGGGAGAATCTCTAGCAGACTCTCCGATGAGCACAGAGCCAGACTCGGGGCTCTATCTCATGACCTTGAGATCATGATCTGAGTCAAAATCAAGAGTTGGACACTCAGCTGATTGAGCCACCCAGGTGTCCCACACATAGTTATTTCTTATGATAAAGGAATGACATCTCAGAGAACAAAGCTGATAGCTCAGAGGATGCAGTCACATGTCAAGGCTATCCATGGAACAATGCATCACAGGCCAGAACTGGATCGTATTCAGAGAACATTCCCTGTCTGCAGACACAGAGGGCTCTAAGAGCAAGCAACAGCTTGATTTCAGAAGAGCTACGGAGCACAGATTGCTATGTGTTTCCTATTCTTCTACTCTTTAAAAGGGAGTCTCTATTGTCCTATCTCTGTCTCATGATTAGTAATAGGAGCAGATAACCAGCCTTTTAAATTCTCAGCCCTCCAGAGAAGCTGGACTTGAACCCAGGAAGCACTTTCCAAGGCCAGTCCTGATGCAGATCAGAAGATACCAGACTTCAAGTCGTAGGTTATGGTGAGATGTGTTTGGGGAGGTGTTCAAGGGGCTGGGTATATTTTTCACCTGAGAGGGGCATGATTTATCATGGTAGATTTTAACAAAATTGGTTCCTACAAATTTGACCCTTCTCTGTACATCCTTGCCTTTCTCACATGAAGACATATTCTACTTCTCTTAATAGTGACCATTGGCCTTGTGACTTGCTTGACCAATGAAATACAGTAGTTGTGACACTCCACGAGTAGCATCCCTGGTTCTTAAAAGGTGTGGATCTTCTGTTTTTGTCCTTTGGATAGTAAGTCTCCATGTAAAAAAGTTAAGATTCTTCTTCTGCAAAGGCCAGAAAGACATAAAGTTACAGCATACTCCACTAATTCTAGCAATCCTATCTGTTGTGCCAGAAATACGAGTGAGGCCATTTTGTGTCCTGCAATTCAAGTCAACTGCTCCAGTCAACACCGTAGGGAGTAGAGATGATCCATTCCCACTGAACCCTGCCCAAGTTTGGTAATCACGGGTGATAAATTGTTATTATTATTTTAAGTCATTAAGTTTTGTGGTGGTTTGCTACATAGCAGTAGATAATGGATACAGGCATTTCATATGTAGCTCCTTTTTCCAGTCTCAACAAAATCTTTAGATTTCAAATTACTTTCTTTTGCTAACTACACTACTGTCCAAACGGAAATATTCCTATGTTCAGATGACTAAGCCAATATGAAGATTCTGTACTTAAATTACCTAAAATACCACCTTATACGCCAGTTGGCTAGAAGTGTTCATGCATTCATGATGCCATTTGACCTTTAAGTTCCTAGACAGACACCTATTTGTCTAGGTTAATTTCAAGGCAGTCTATGTGGAGTCAAGAGAATTAACTATGTGACCTTTGGAGTTTTCTTCCAGCTGTATGATTGTATGATTTATGCTGGTTCATCTGCTTTCATGGCAGAATCTAATGTTGTTAACTCAACATATGAAAAATCTGAACCTGCAATGCTCTTTTATAACTACCGATACTTTGAAAAATTAGGAGGCTTAAACTGTCATTTCAAGGAATACAGGCACAGAAGTGGCAAAGGCATGGCAAATCAAAATGTAGCAATAGAAAGCATGCTAAGTGGAACTCAAAGTTCTTAAGTACTTTGATTATTAAAATAATATGTCAAAAGCAATTAATAAATATTTGAACATAAATTACCCTATTCCCTTGGGCAAAGGATCACCTTCAAGTGAGATAAGGGTGGCGGAGGAGAGGGGGGGAGGGAGGGAGGAAGCCATACCTGGATGGCTCAGTTGGTTAAGCGTCTGCCTTCTGCTCAAGTCATGACCCCAGGGTTCTGGGATCAAGTCCTACATCAAGCACCCCGCTTCATGGGTAGTCTGCTTCTCTCTCTGACCCTCTTCCCTCTCATGCTCTCTCTTTCTCTCTCAAATAATTAAGTAAAATCTTAATTTTATGGGGGTAACATAAGACAAAGTTGTACTGATTGTACTTTGCACTACACACCTAAAAATATGCTAGACACCACTGACAGGGCCACATGATTGAAACACAACCTTTGGTCAGAAAGATATGCCACATTATCTAGAATTTAGGAATTAGTTAAAAAAATTTTTTTTCCCTCCAATTCTTTAAGTTAATTAAAAGTGCCTTGCAAAACTTCAAATAGCACAAGTTTAGTTTGCTGGCTCCATCTTGGGTATTTAAGGGCTAGGAAGTGGCATAAGAATATAATTGCAATACTAGTAAGAGCAATAGTATTGCAATTACTTTATTTGTATGGTGTTTCTCACATTTTCATGGAATTCACATTTTTTTTTAAAGATTTTATTTATTTATTTGACAGAGAGATCACAAGCAGACAGAGAGGCAGGCAGAGAGAGAGGAGGAAGCAGGCTCCCCTAGAGAGCAGAGAGCCCGATGCGGGGCTCGATCCCAGGACTCTGAGATCATGACCTGAGCCGAAGGCAGCGGCTTAACCCACTGAGCCACCCAGGCGCCCCTGGAATTCACATTTTATCCTCACCACTGCCTCCTGAATAAAAGGAGAAAAATTGAAGTTCCTTAAGAAATGAGAAAGAAGACATACAAAAATGAGGCACTGGGTGGCTCAGTTGGTTAAGCATCTGCCTTCAGCTCAGGTCATGATGCTGGGGTCCTGTATCGAGTCCCACATTGGGCTCCCTGTTCAGCAGGTAGCCTGCTTCTCCCTTTGGTTCTGCCCTCCCACTGCTTGTGCCCTCTCTCTCAATCTATCAGTTAATTAACAAAACATTTTTTAAAAAATACATACAAAAACATTTTAACATTTTCAGGATCATACAGTTAATTATTAAGAAATCGTAAATTAAAAAAATACTTTTATCATTATTCATTCTCATTACTTTATAGTTATAAATGAGATGCATCCAATTAGTCTAATGGATAAACTTTATAAAAATAAAAATTATTTCCATGGCATAAATATTAACAACTTTTTTATAGATTATACTACAGATTTGTCTTCAGTCCAATAATTAGAAGATTTCCATTTATCTTAATTGTTAGTAAAATACACATTAAATTTTTTCTAGTCGGATTATAGTTTGTCCATGGTAAATACCACTGGCAGCCCTGGGATTACTAGAATTACATTTCTTTTAATTTATTTCTTTGTTAATAATAAAGAAAGAATGGAGATATTAATAATGACATTGTATTTTAAAAAGTATAAGAATGCCTAAGGAATATCCTGAATTTAAGTTCATTATAATAAATATGCAAGGGCCAGCTTCACAGGTATGCAATGTGAGAAGAACCCTCTATTTTTTTAATGCTCAATTAAGGCTACTATAACAACATACCAGAGACCAAGTAGATTATAAACAATAGATATTTATTTCTCACAGTTCTGGAGGCTCAGATTCCAAGATGAGGGAGCCAGCAAATATGGGTGAGGGCTTATTTCAGGGTATTGACTTCTCATGCTCTTACGGGGAGGAAGGGGCAACAGAGTTCTCTGGGATCTCTTTTGTAACAGCACTAACCCCATTCATGTGGGCAGAACCCTGATCCCTTCCCAAAGTTGCATCTCCTAATACCACTATATTGGGCATTAATAATCTAACATATGCATTTGGGGGGGGGAATGCAAACCTTCATAGCACAGCGGTCATCATATGAAACTTTAAATAATTCTGAACAAGAGGCCTACGTTTTCATTTTGCACTGGGTATCACAAAATTATCTAGGTGGCCTGTAAAGATGGCTTAAGTAGAATTTTCTAGTTAACTCTTTCACAACTATCAATTCATGACTTAGACTAACAGTTCTGAAGATCGTTAGAACAGGAATTATTTCCCTGATATCATTTTGTTTCCTTGATAGTAAGTAGAGAAAGTAACCTTATTGACCTGAACATACATACAGTGATTTTTTGTAAGGATGTGGTATAAATCAGAGTATGGAGGAATCAACCAATCTTTGGTAAAGATAGGAAATTAGCACAATTTAAGAGATTATAGGATCAAGGACTGGTACACCTTATTCCATAACGTTCCTCATTTCCAGCTGCCCTCCTTCCCTGGATACATTCCAAAAGATTAAAATTCCTAGCAAGGAAAGATGGAGAGAGAGAGAGACAAAGAGAGTATAAATTTGGGGCGCCTGGGTGGCTCAGGGTTAAGCCTCTGCCTTCAGCTCAGGTCATGGTCTCAGGGTCCTCGGATCGAGCCTCGCATCGGGCTCTCTGCTCAGCAGGGAGCCTTCTTCCCCAGTCTCTCTCTGCCTTCCTCTCTGCCTACTTGTGATCTCTCTCTCTGTGAAATAAATAAATAAAAATATTTTTAAAAAGAGTATAAATTTGATTCTCTTAATGAGGTCTATATTTGTCTCCCCCCAAATTCATATGTTGAAACCTAATCCCCAGTGTAATGGTTTTTGGAGGTGGAACCCTCATGAATGAGATTAGTGCCCTTACAAAAGAGACTCCAGAGAGCTCCCTGTTCGTTTCTTTTATGTGAATACACAGGACACCCCCACGAGACAGCAGAATCTGTTGCTGTCTTGGTCACGGACTTCCTAGCCTGCAGAGCTGTGAGAAATATGTTTCTGTTGACTATAATCCACCCACTCCACAGTGCTTTTATAGAGCAACCTGAGCTAAGACAATCCCTTTGAATCCAGTTAAATTTCTTTGAGTTATTTAAAAGTTCTCTATTTCTCAATGTTCAGATTTTCTGCATCTGACTTCAAAATTCTCCAGCTCCACTAGCTACATTGGACTCTATTCAACCCACACATAATTGTTTTTCATACAGAAGAGGATTGCATGAGAAATGGCATCACACAGTGGTCAAGAGTGTGAACCTTTAGACAGATTGCTTATGTTCACATGTTGGCTCTGACAAGTTTCATCTTGAGCACATCACTTAGTCTTTTCTATTAAATGGGAATAACAACAGTTATTCTGAATGGCTATCATAAAGACTAAATTTGTTAATATAGGTGAAGTGCATATAAGAACAGCAACTGGGATATAATAAATGCTATATAAACATTTGCTATTGTTCTGTTAATAAAGCACAGTATATAATGGTTATTCGAGGTGTGTCTGGTGTCTGTCCAGCTAGAGCATTATGGGGTTTATTTGAAGACCCAAATTATCAGAATAGTATGAATAGATTGTCACAATTAATTTTATTTCTGAGAGAATTTCATGTCACCACTGTTTTTAAACTATCATTATCAATTACAGCTAATATATATGAATTTAATCCAGTATAGCAGGTAGTTTGAATTATTATTTTTTTTAAGATTTTACTAATTTATTCGAGAGAGAGAGAGAGATCGCAAGTAGGCAGAGGGGGGGGGGGAAGCAGGCTCCCTGCTGAGCAGAGAGCCCAATGCGGGGCTTGATCCCACGACCCTGAGCTCATGACCTGAGCCGAAGGCAGAGGCTTTTAACCCACTGAGCCATCCAGGCACCCTAGTTTGAATTATTCTCTGAATAACTCTCTCAATCCTTCTTCCTTTAAACTTGCTAATATATGAACTTACATTGTTTTTCATAGTGCCCTTTGTAGTTATATAAAGGCATGGGTTACTTAACAGTTCAGTTTTCTAAAGCATATTGATATAAATTTAACTCCCAGCAAAGGAAAGTAGTAATTATTCCAAGTTCTTAGATTTTTTTTTTTTTTTCTTTACAAGGAATGCCATAAAATTCTGCATATTTCTCTTGGAGCATACTAATAGTAAATTACAAAGTAATAAGATATTATGAATTCTGACAATGAAAGAAAGATCTGGAATCCTGAACCTACAGTTGCTTTGAGGTAGTCCAGAGGAAGTCTTAGAATGGTATGATTTTGGTAGCTACTCATTGAGTTATTTTCTTATCTAACAAACGTTCATTGAGTACTTTCTGGGTAACAGGTGATATTCTGTTCTCTGAAATAAAATAGTGAACCAGACAGGCACATTTTCTGTTTCCATGGAACTCATATTTATAGAAGGCAGATAACATGCAAATGTATGCATATGATAATGTCAAGTAATGAGAAGTCCTGGGAAGCATATACAGCAGTGTAATGTGACAGAGAATGAGTGGTGGTAGAGACATGGTCAGAGAAATTCTTCCAGAGCAGCTTATCTTTCAGCTGAGATCTGAATGATGAGAAGAAATCAGATGTAGGAGGCTATGTAGGAACAGACCTTGACATCAGGGAAGGCCTTGTGCAAAGGCCACAAGGCTGAGGTGAGCCTGTACTATTTGGAGGGTTGAGAAAAAGCTTAGTGGCAGAAGCGTGGTGACTGAGGGCAGAAGAGTAAAAGGACATGAGATGGGGGGCCCATGCATGGCTTCACCACATATGATCACTTAACAGGTAGTAAGGAATCTAAGTCATATTTTAAGTGTGATGAGGAAATTCTCATAAGTAGGTTTGTAGTATTTTTTTTTTACTGACATTTAAAAAATTATTTTGGCTTTTAGAATAATGGATTTCTGTGGCTGTGTTATAAAATTACAAAATGGTCAAAAACATATACAACCTTGTTGGCAGATCTTTCCAACCTCAAGAAGGACTTAGTAAATCTATAGTTTCTACTTCTTCCCTCTAAGATTTTCCAATTTGTCCTTGTAAGTCTTAGTACTAGGTGAAATGTCTGCTAATAAAACCATGGTTACTTATTTTTGTTATTATTTAATGAGAAAATGCTTTATATAGAAAGTAATTTTTCAGAAATAAATGGTAATACAATGTAATATATTCATAAAGGATATTAGCAGTTTCAAAGTAGTATCCTTGTTTACACATCTGTTACATACAAGACATCAAATCAGAACCGGAAGAAGGAAAACAGATCAAATTATTGCCTCTACCCTCAGAAAACATGCAATTTATTAGAAAAATAATATGTTTATGAATAAGTTATTACATCATAGAAATGTGCAAGAAGAGACTTAGAATATCACAAATTTCTTTGTAGTTTAGAATGACAAGATGGTATTTTTGTTCGGCAGGAAAGAGAAAAAGCGAGAAATACTGAAAATTAATGGGAACTCCAGAAGAAACAGTGAAGCAAAAGCTGACAGAAATTGATCTAAGAGAACAAACAGTTGTTATCATATCCAATAAATACAGGTCAGAGTATCATTGAAAAAATATTTAGAATAAATAATCTAAATGTGGTTTGATTTAAATCAGGTTCTGGTACTAATTATAAAAGTTATTGTATCTGTCTGATTTTAATTTCTTTCATATTAAAAACAGAGTAGTTGGCCATGCCAGATACCAGATTACCTTTTTTTTTCTTAAATTCTGTAACTTGTTATCAAGTAAGTATGCTGCCTTCCAACTATCTTCAGACAGCAGCCAAGTCAGAGTGACCTTTTCAAAATGCAAATCTTATCAGGGCATCCTCCAACTTAAAATATTTTGATCACTTTCCCTTTCATGTAACATAAGAGAACAGGGCTCAGCTTGGTATGGTCCTTTCTACTTTTCGAGCTCTACCGTGAACTTCATTCCCCTAGCTTTCTCTAGTTCAGACAAAATGCCTTTCGACCACTAATATTCATATTGTGCTTCCCATGACTGCTGTTCCTGGGATACTTTTTTCTCCTGTCTTGCCTTAACTCCTAAGGCTCATTAATTTCTTGCTCATAATTTATATCAAACCCTCTTTTAGAAGCTGTAGTAGCATTATGTCACTTTCAATCATGACACTTATTATAGTTATAATTTTTCAATTAGTTTTATGGAACTCACCTCTATGTATTCTACTAGATTGAGGGTCCATGAAGGTAATAGCTATGTCTGTGTTTCCTCTCTGTGGCATTCCAGCAGCTTAGTTGTATCTACTAAATGTGTATTGAATGGATGAATCAATGAATCAATGAGTAGAGAGATTGATGCTGGCAGTGAAAATGGAAAGAATGGTTATAAAGTATATTTATGATAGTGTCCTCTTCCTGATAGACTAATTCTCCATAATTGTCTGATTAACTAATGGTTTTCTTCAGCTCCCCTACAACCAACAATGCAGAAATGAGTAAGAATTTGGAACTGCTCTCAGAAATAACATCATCGTCGAGCACTAGGTGTTTGTATATAAGTGATGAGTCACTAAATTCTAGCACTGAAACTAATATTACACTGTAGGTTAGCTAACTGCAATTTAATAAAAACTTGCAAAAAGAAAGAATATCATCATCCTGATAATCACTGTTATCAAAAACCATTTTCTCCATCATCATCATCATTGTGATCATTAGGATCATTGCCATCATGAACGTGATCACTATCAGAAGTACAAATACACCTCTGTTCAGTACTGTAGCGCAGTGGAAATTAGGAGTATTCATATATATTTAGAGTCGAGCCTATTTTTCATGAATAAAGAGGACCGATGATCAGGTGAAGGGAAAGAGAGTGTAAACCGGTAGAATATATTCATGAAAATTTAGCTTTGAAAGGAAGCAATAAAATTGGCATTTTTGAATTTATACCTAATTTGACTTCCTCTAGGCCAGGACAAAGAACAGACGCTGTCAACACAGAATGCAGTACTTATGTCATATTTTGACAGACTTGAGTGAATGTAAGTATTTGTCTCAAAGATCTTTTCTGTGCAGGCAATCCCTTTTTTTTTTTTTAAGATTTTATTTATTTATTTGACAGAGAGAGATCACAAGTAGATGGAGAGGCAGGCGGAGAGAGAGAGAGGGAGGAAGCAGGCTCCTCGCTGAGCAGAGAGCCCGATGGGGGACTCGATCCCAGGACCCTGAGATCATGACCTGAGCTGAAGGCAGCGGCTTAACCCACTGAGCCACCCAGGCGCCCCAGGCAATCCCTTTTTAACAGTCGTCTTTCTTTGGCAATACATGGCCCTCATCACCTTAGAATTTAACAAAATATCACTGCACAATGCTCCTTTTTCAATCCGAATTTGTATCCCAGGTATAGGAAAATAGTATCTGTTTGCATAACTCTTCTTCCCAAATTGAATACAAACGCACAACAAACCTATGACAGATTATTATGGACATGTTTATTTGCCTTTGCAGAAAAGATAGTTGGTATTTCTATCTTGGAAAAAGAAACAGCACCTATTCAAAATATTACCTGAGATAGGTAGACTTATAGTACATAATGTATTATGTTTTTGATTGTAATATTAGATAACAATAGAGCAAGCAGAATATCATGTACACAGTTCTCACAATATATAATTGAAATTCAAAATATTTGTTGGGTGAATAAAGGAATCTACAAGTCAATAAATCAATTTCTACAGTTTTTATTAGTGATTAAGGTATTTTTCTTTTTAAAACAATTCAGTTTGAGGTATATTCACAACAAACAAACTTGTTTCATCTTGTAACACATTACATATTTTTCCAAAGAAAAAGAGTGGTATGCACATAATTACTTCCTTACTAACTTCCTAAATATGATTTCTCTTAGCATTCAATTGTTTCAATCCAGTATTCAAAACATGAGTGAAAAATTCCAATTTGACATTTAACTCTTAAATCACTAAGCAGTAACTTGAAGGAAATCAACACATGTCTAATTTTCTGTTATTTTCTACCAATAGTAATCTTAAAATTACACTTTGTAATAAAAAATGGGCAGATGAGTATGAAGCCAAAAAAATTCCATTCTGATTTTTAGATAGCTCTTTCAGCTGACATCATAAGGAAATAAAACTTTTTTACCCATAAAAATAATTACATTTAAAACAATTTAAACTCATGAAGTGCACATAATAAATAAAAAACTCATTCCTCAGAGAACAAAACATTTTCTCTACTCCTACCTTAAGGGTTTTGTCATCTGTCTCATTGATTTCCTTACAGATGGGCGTCTCTGAGAAATTTAAGTCTGACTGTCTTAAAAATGTGGGCGGGTACATTAGGATGGATGTATATTTTGAAATCTGATAATACTCAACTCAAAACTTTGAAAACTCATTCAGTTTGAATACCAAATAAAGTAGTCTTTTAATTACATTCTCCACATTATTTCCTTCATTTTGTCGAAATATTTCCCCCTTCCACATCTTACTGAAACTGAAGGTAAAACCCTGAAAATCCACTATCTCAAGATATTCTTGGAGAGTTTGGCCCCATTTTTTGAGATATAACCTTCATCTAAAAGCTTGTAAAATACTGATAATTCAAAAAAATATCTAACTGGTGACTTTCTAAGTGAAAATTAAAACCTGACCTTGACTTTCGCTAGAAATAGCAATCTTTCATTATGTACACCGATTTAGATCAATCTTTACTCTATAAATATTAGAGATGGGATTAAAATCTAACTTCCCAATTTCTTTTCACTTACCTATGCTGTGTCTGTGTATGCATCTTGATGAATGAATGCAGTTGACAATCAAGGCCAAGTAGTTTCCTAAATATCAGTCCATGTCAGGATACAGCGGCCATTTACAATTCAATCTGGCCACTCAGAAATTGAGGCCCCTTCCAGTTTTGTGGAAATCCCCAGTCATGTGAAATATAATGTCCCTCTTACAACAGAACCTGTGTAGCTGGAATTCTGTCTCACCAGTGCCCTCTTGCACCTAGAACACGAACAAATGCCTTGGACTTAAAGAATCAGTTGTACCTAGCCCAGACCTGGAACTGTTAGCTGGAAATGCAAATTTGCAGGGAAAATGTGAGTACTATGCTGGCAATGAGGAGAGAATCAGTGGTAAATACATTCAGTTTCCAGAGGCAATGGTGTATGAGCATATTGAGAAGTGTCCCATGACATTAATAAGAAATTTAGAAGGGGGATGCCTTGGTGGCTCAGTCGGTTAAGCCACTGCCCTCAGCTCAGGTCATGATCCCAGGGTCCTGGGATCGAGTCCTGCATCAGGATCCTTGCTCAGCGGGGAGCCTGCTTCCCTCTCTCTGTCTCTGCTTGCCACTTTGCCTGCTTGTGCTCTCACTCTCTCTCTCTCTCTCTCTCTCTCTCTCTGACTAAATAAATAAATAAATAAAATCTTTAAAAAAATGTAGAAGAAAAAAAAGATAAGTAAGCAAAGAACTGAGGCAGTGATTAACACTAGGAGAAACAAAATGTTGTATTAGAATGAAGACATGTTTATGGTTCATTATATGGTACAGCCGTGAACAATAACTATGTAGACCTAAAAATGCATTCGTGAAAAATATGGGTTTAAGTAAAAATTAGGATGTGATTATATTACAAAGATGAGGAGAAAAGAGATGGTGGAAAGTAGGAAAAGCTAGAGATTAATTTTCTAAATTTGGAAGTCAATATATGTGTTAGTCGGAATTTTCCAGAGACACAGAATAAGCGGGATGAGTATATATGTGCATAAATAGATATAGAGAGATGGGGGTGGTGGAGAGAGAAAGAAATTAACTTGAAGGGAGTAGCTCATATAAATGTTGAGGTCTGGCAAGTCCAAAATTTGTAGGGTAGGCCAGCAAGCTAGAGACCCAAGGAAGAGTTACAGATCAAAGGCCTTCAACTGATAGAAAGAAATCCACACATATCATGGAGAATGATCTGCTTTACTCAAAATCTATTGCTTTAAATGTTAACCTCACCTAACAAATGTTTCACAGAAACATCTAAAATAACATTTGACCAAATATAAGGGTACCATAGCCTAACCAAATTGATGCATAAAACTAACCATCACGATATATAATATCTAAATCTGAAAAATCAAGAAGCAACATGGGGGAATGGGATTAAGGATAGGGAATCGTGGAATAAGGGCTTGTACTTTTCTCATTATAAGTCTGACAATTTTTACTATTGGACTCTTTAATCTACACGAAAGGATTACTTAAATAAAAAGAATAAACTAAAAATTATTTTAATAAAATTTTTAAACACACATTCATCATTAATATTTCAGTTGTATATTGTATTCTCCTAAACAAATACCTAATAATGGCCAAGAATTCATAAAATCATCTGTCTACTCAGGAAGGTAGGAATAGTAAAACAGTGGCATATACAAGTTTACATAAAGGTCTTGGCCAATGAAAGCATCAATAGATCACTTTTGGGTTGCAAAAATAAATATATACATGTTTCCAATAATAACTTTTAAGTTATCAGCAAAACCACATCCCAAATCACCCACAATTGCTATCACTACCACAAAGGCTTTCTTCAGTAAGATGATGATGATGCAGTCTTGACTTCATCCCCTGGACACCTCTAGTTTCAAAAAAGTTATGGAATTTGTCAATGTAATGATAAGTATATTCCATAAGTATGTCACATATGATGAGAATCCTCTATTTTGCCTCAAAGTCCAATGAGTCCTTTTAGTGCCATTCAAAGATACTCATGTAAGATTGAAAGCAGACATTCATTGAATGATAGATGATAGATAGATAGATAGCTACTAGCATTCCATTATAAGCTCCAATTACCTCCTCTGAAATCCTTTCTACTATAGAGAAATTTTATAAGACATTTTTGAATGGTACAAATGAGAACCTAAACAAATTGGATAGATTATGTTTGTAAATGGGAAGATTCAATACTATAGGGTATATTTTCCCAAATATATCTTTAAACTCCTTGTATTACAATCAGTTTCCAACAGTACTTTTTTTTTGAAATTTTGACTTTAAAAAGTTATGAAAACATACAGAGTCAAAGCAATGAAAATGATTTTGGGGTAAAATCTCTATAATTATTAAATATCAATTTTATTTTAAATCTACAGTGTCAAAACAGATAAATAAACCATTTTGGTGGCAAGTTCAATAACAACTCCACTAACATATTTAAATTAGATATATAGCAGATTCAGAGGTATAGGTAAACTATTCAATAAATGGTACTATGAGAAACAGGCTTTTGAAATAAATGTATTTAATGCTACCTCAACTCACACACAAACCAATAGTCTGGGAAATTACATGCCTAAATAAAAATAATTATGCTTTAAAACATTTATAAATGCATACACACATACACACACACACATGGGTATACATTCTCATAAATGGGAAGATATACATGTACATAAATGTATACACATGTTCATATATATCAAATTTTAAAAATTAATAAGATGTAGGGAAATATATACAGAAGCAAGATGGTAAAGGGAAATATTTTCTACATTACAGTTAGAAACTGACTTTCTTATACAAAATCACAATATATATGTCTTAAAAACATACACTGAAAAGACACACAGCTCATCTTCAGTGGACAGATTATAACTAGGCAATTCATAAGCCAAGTAAATCATCTAGAGAATAAAGACTAGAAAAAAAAGTGCTTAACCACACCAGTAACCAAAGAGAGAACATGGAGAAAAAATGGAATATTATTTCATATCTATCAGCTCAGCACAAATTAAAAGTCTGACAACATTAAATGTTGACAGGAAGTATATAGTAAGGAAAACACTCTTAAGCTACATGAGGGGAATGTAAATTTTACAGACACTTTAAAAATATCTATTAAAGTCAAATATCTATTTTGTATCAATTCAGAATTGTGGTACCCTATGCAAGAGAGTTCATTTTTTTTTTCTTTTATGGAAATAAGTATGGGGATTGACAGTCCAAGAAGGCCACATGGTCATTTGGCCCCCAGCTTCCTTCTATTGTTGGTCTGGCCCATACATGCAATAAAAGTAGAAAAACTTCCATGATAATGGTGTTTATGAACATTAATAAAGAGAAAGAATGGAAAAGAATGGGCCAATTAACAAGTTCCAAGCAGGAACTTAATACTATCTTTCATGTTCTGATTCTCAAGGGAGAAAAAAGAGGCAAATGATTAAGTTGTGATGAAGTTGAATAGGTTGGTAATGGGGTATTTGTTATGTTAATTTCTATAATTTTCTCTATTTTAAGACTATTTCAGAGAAAAGACATTTTAGGGGTGTCTGGGTGGTTCAGGTATTGATCTCATGGTGGTGAGTTCAAACTTCACATCAGGTTCCATGCTGGGTGTGGAGCCCATTAAAAAAGAAAGAGAAAAAGAAAAAGGGAGGAAGAGAGGGAGGGAGGGAGGAAGGAAGAAAGGAAGGAAGGAAGGAGAGAGAGAGAAGGAAGGAAGGAAAGAAGGAGGAAAGGAAAGAAAGAAGGAAGGAAGAAAGAAAATATATTTTAGTCTGTAGAAAATTGAAAATAATAATTAATAATTAATAACATATGGAGTAAACATTTTCACTCAGTATGGTTGCTCACACCTGACAGCCAGTCTGTGGGTGGGAAGTTCTTCATTGCCAGAATCCTATTGGTTGGCAAGACCATCTCCTCACCCACACTGAGAAATGGGCACTCCCACCTTTCCAGCATCCCTACAGCTGGACACAATCATGGGGCCTATGATGGTGACACCAGAGAGAGAGAAGGGCTAGAAGTTTTCTCTCTGTGAAGATAGTAACCCCAGTTGCAGAGCCACATTCTTGATGAAGTGGGGACAGAGCAAACGGAAACTGTTCTCAGCCTGTGGGCAGTGACAGCTCTTTCCTCTTTGTGCTAGACTTTGGGATTTGCTACTAGGGGCTTTGCCTTGAGCCTAATCGTTAAGTCCTGTTACTCATTTTTAAAACAACACAATATTCATTTCATCTTTTTTTCTGTTCTATAAACCAGAGTCAGCATTTGTTGGAAAGGGATGAGGTAGAAATATGGTTGCTGCTAAAGTAAGTTTAATGAGAGTTATAAGGAACTCCTTGAAACACAGCATGTAAACCACCAACGGAGCTGGAATATGGGAGAAGAAATACACAAAACCCAAAGTAGTAAAAGACAATGGAGGAGTGCTCTTCGGGCTCATGCTCATCTATTTACTGGGGGAGTGCTGTATAATGAGAAAAGCAGGGATTTTGAAAACATAATGGCTTGAATCCTAGGTACCTCTGACTCAATCTATTATGAAGGCAAGAGACTTCTTATACACTTTACACATGCATGGAAGACATTATTATGAAGACCACAGCTCTCAGCCATGGCTAACTTAACTCTTTATTTCCTGCGTAGTGTGGACAGTATTCCATTGTGCAGTGGGGCAGGTGCACCCATGCATGTGTGTGTAGGGTGCGTTTTGTGTGTGTGTTGGTGGGGAGGGGTTCTCCACTGGCTCTTGGTGAGGTAGGTTATTATTTCTATTTGATTGAGACCCTACCTGGATCAAGGTTGATTTTAAAATAAACAGCTATAAATGCTTGCAAAATTAGTAGAAATTTCTTACTTCATGCCTAGGTACATTTTGTAATATATTCCGTTCAATTAAGACAGCTTTCCTTATAATAGGTTTCTATTAATCCTATAGTGACAGGTATTTTTGCTGTTATAATATATTGGTATTTTATCTTTAAACATCCTTTTAAAATTTCCAGATATTATTAAGTGAGGAAATAAAATATGAAAAAAATCACAAAAAATTAATGCAAAATCTGCTACCTGAATGACCTTGAGAAAGATACTAAATCTCCCTGAATTTCAGTTTTGTCAACTGTAAAATAAAGGGATTAGATAAAAAGAACACAAATATTCCTTCCAACATTAAGATTCTGGTTCTATGAATACAGATTTTTTTTTTTGGTTGGGATAGTACTGAAATAAATATTTCTGTCATTATAAACATAATAAAATTTCCCATTTCAGAGATTTGCGAGTAACATTCAAGAACAACTGAAAAGTCACAAAATAAGGGCCCTAAAATTTATGGTGAAATGATTTGACACCCAGAATTGACATTTTATAACTGTCGTTCTCCAAATACTTTTTTCTAATGAATATGTTTAGGAGCTGTTTTATGAATATAATTTAAGAAGTATGAAGAGAATTACTCACTTTCACACTGTTCTACACATGGGTATTTTGGTGGCAAACCAGGCATAATTTCATTCTGTTAGGTATCTACTTTACAGATATATAAAATAATATCTTTACCAGGAAGTTTCAATAATAACCTTATTTAGACCTTTGTAATGAAAAAATAGTCCACTAGACTTTGTGGGGGTGGGTGGAACTATACAATTAAACTAATTTAGCTGTAATACCTGTCTGGCATTGTGATATAAAAATGATTAAAGATTTTGCTATGCAGGAAGAACGAGCTAAGTTTTATTAAAAACCTTCATTTTAACAGCGACTCTTCTAAGGGCAAAGGCATCGTATACATTATTCTAGTCTTCTCTCTTTTCTTTTTTTCTTTTAATAAAGTTTTTTTTTTTTTTTTTTTTTTTTTGACAGAGAAAGAGACTGCAAGAGATGGAACACAAGCAAGGAGAGTAGGAGAGAGAGAAGCAGGCTTCCCGCTGAGCAGGGAGCCTGATGCAAGGCTGGATCGAGGACCCTGGGATCATGACCTGAGCCGAAGGCAGACGCTTAAGGACTGAGCCACCCAGGCACCCCTCTAGTTTTCTCTTTGACATATCAGTGTGAAAGACATATCATATCTATGATGCCTATTTTACAGACTAGAAAGTTGAGGCTCTGACATAATCAAGGAATACTTGAAATAGGTTTTTGAAGCGACAACACACATTATTATTTAATCTTAACCACGCCTTTTAGTTAGAGACCACTGCTTCCTTGTCACTGATCAGAATGATATGTACTATAATAATTTGCACAAGGTTACTGAGCTCATAAACAACAGAAGACAGTAGAACACGAATTCTGTTTATATGCCATATTTGCCCATTTTTACTCCACAGTGCTTTAAAATTATTGACTTTCTATTTTCCCCTTACATCTTTGTATTTTACAAGACTGGTGAGTAGGAGAAATGAGTAAGCCATTACGGGTATACACGATTGTATGTGTGTATACATGTATTTATGTAACTACTAAAAGAACTGGAGGAATTTCACTGTAAGTAGTATAAGGTTAAGTTTCCTGCCATCAAAGAGCCTAGACTCTAGACAAGGAGAGTATTCATGCATTTATACAAAACAGCAGAGGGTGACAATGTGAAACAAATGAGTAATTCAGAAAAGACATGCTAGTATAATTTTGCACACACTACAGGAGCATCAGAACCTGATTCGTTCACTCTAGATACACAAAGAAGGAGTCTACAGCCCGACCCGTTGATAGTCTTTAATGAATCACACACTATTTGGACTACGTTCTAAAGAAGCAAAAAGGCCATGAATAAGAGGGAAGTTTAAGATCAGTTTAGCAACTGAATATTAGTTGTTAAGGAAATAATACAGGATATAAGGCAAAAGCCCATAACAGGAGTCAGAGGATGCAAGTCTGGGTTCAGTGGGAGTAAACAGTTGAGAAGGAGGAAAACTCCAAGAATCATTGACTTGGAAAATTCTAGAGAGAGAGAGGTTGAGAACAGAAGCCAAGGGTTCAGAATCAAAGATGCCAAATTCATGCTTCAATCTGTGGAGGGTGATAGCTCAGAAATTAAGATCAGAGTGTATGAAGCCTATCTAAGAGCTAAGGATTTGGAGCTCATATAGAAGCCAGGAACCACTGAAGATTTTTGTCAAGAAGGATCATCTTTAAAGAGTAGTTTTGGGGGCACCTGGGTGGCTCAGTGGCTTAAGCCTCTGCCTGCGGCTCAGATCATGATCTCAGGGATCCAGCCCCCCATCAGGCCCTCTGCTCAGCAGGGAGCCTGCTTCTCCCTCTCTCTCTGCCTGCCTCTCCACCTACTTGTGATCTCTCTCTCTCTGTCAAATAAATAAATAAAATCTTTAAAAAAATAAATAAAGAGTAGTTTTTAAGGACCTTATTGGAATTCATATATTTTTGTTAATTTTCATTCAGCAATTTAAAAATTGTCAACAGAGGAAAACACCGCAGGGGACATTATGATCATTTTTTAATAGAAGAAACATGTAAGTGGTCTTTCCTTACATCTGGAGGTGTGTAATAGTAAACTATTTTCTAGGAATGGAGCAGCATGGATGCAGGTAAATTCCTTTCCTGGTAACCCCATACAGAGGATGTAACCAAAGATTGAAAGCTACATGCATAGATTAAATAATCTAGTCTGTGTGTGTAGGTATACTTTGCAAAAAAATATTATGAAATGTTTCAACATAATAGCATTTATTTTATTTTATTTTTAAAGATTTTATTTATTTATTTGTCTCAGAGAGAGAGAGAGAGAGAGCAAGCAGGGGCAGCTGCTGGCAGAACAGGCAGAGGGAGAAGCAGCCTCCCTGCTGAGCAAGGAGCCCCATGTGGGACCTGATCCCAGAATCCTGGGATCATGATCTAAGCAGAAGGCAGACATTTAACCTTCTGAGCCACCCAGGTGCCCCTCTATTTTATTTTTTACATGCACTTTTCATAAGATTTGCTTCTCCCTTTCCCTCTGCCTGCTGATCCCCCTGCTGTGCTGCGCTCTCTCTCTCTCTCTGTCAAATAAATAACTTTTTTATCTACATGGACAGGACTGGTGGAGATTACCCTGAGTGAAATAAGACAAGCAGAGAAAGTCAATTATCACATGGTTTCACTTGTGGAGCATAAGGAATAACACAGAGGACATTGGGAGAAGGAAAGGAAAAGTGAATTCGGGGGAATTAGAGGGGGAGATGAATCATGAGAGAATGTGGACTCTGAGAAATAAACTGAAGGTTTTGGAAGGGAGGGGTTGGAGGGTTGGGTGAGCCTGGTGGTAGGGATTAAGGAGGGCACGTATTGCATGGAGCACTGGGTATGGCGCATAAACAGTGAATCTTGAACACTGAAAAAATAAAATTAAATTTAAAAATAAAATAAAAATCTTTAAAAAAAAATTCTCTCTCTCCCTCTACCCCTCCCCCGTGCCCCAACACCCCACCTCCCCACATACACCCGCTCTCCCCCCCCAAAAAAAAAAAAAAAAAAAGGAATACATCTTTGTGGCTGGCTAAAGTCATTCAAATCTAAACATCTTCATTTAAATACATTCTTCTTTCTAAAAAGAATTCAGAAGGAACTCTGTTTAGCTAAATCATCTTTTATAAAGGCTTGCTTAGTATGAATATTTTAGTTGAAATTCTTAGAAATATTCAGAAATAGATATGGTATATGTCAATTGTGTCTGTTCAATCTGGAGTAAATAAAAAATATATATATATATATATATATATATATGCAAACATATGTAAATAACATATATACAACAAACGCAAATATCATTTCTGAAGTGGCATAGATTAAAGAGTAAAAATACATCAAAGAAATGACAAGTTTTCCCAGGTGAAATTCTGTCAAAAATAAACGATGTAGGGCAACATAAGAGCACAAAAACATAGGCAACCTTATAAACCATCTTATTTGAATTTTATGATACTCCAAATATGTGTAATTTTTTTCTTCAGCAAGCTTTAGAACACATTGTACATAGTGCTCACCAAGCCCATTGTACACCTGGCAATATGTATAAAGATTTATTGCCTATGGATAAATATTACAGAGGTAATTAATTTACTGTGTAAATAAAAGAAGGGAGGAGTGAACGAGCAGATATAATTTATGCAAGGCATTTGAAAATTTAGTGTTAATTTTATGATTGGAGTTCAGATACATTAAGTTCTGCATGCTAATAAGTTGCAGAATTATTATTAACCCTTAAGTTCCTGGCCTACATACCAATTTATTTCCTCATGTATTAAATTACCTACCACTTTTAGGCCAAATATGACAAACATGGACTTTTAAAAATTCTGATTTTGAAATAATAAATATCGATTCTAGGGGAAAAATGTAAAATAAAGAATTCCAAAAGAAATTAAACAAATATTACCAATATATCTGCTACTTGTCATATGCAGTTTCTACTCTGCCAGTCTGTGCCTATCTTTATGTACTTCTACTAACTTAGAATCACTTGATACATACCTGTTTACAACATACTTTCTCCTTTTTGTGGACATTTTCACTTGCCAATATTATCCTACTTACATCATTATTTTAATGGATTCATCAAAAGATTTATTTATTGAACTAATTATCTATTGTTGGATATTTGTCATTCTTAAATTTTATTATCAACAGTGCTATGATGTACATGCTTTAGCCATCACTGTGTGCATATCTCTAATTAGTTTCTTGTAATAAATTCACAGAAAAACATTTGTTCATTTGAAAGGATATAGATTCTTCAATTTTCTGATATGTTGCTAAATTACTCTTCCAAAGGTTTTATCTATTTAGATTCCCAAAAACAGAATATGAAAGCACCATGTACGAATCCATATTATTGCTAAAACTAGATTTTAAAAAATTCACATAAAAGAAAAGCTTTGCCAGTCTGATTTGGAAAAATACTATTTCAGAGATATAACTGTCATTTTCTTGATTATTGGTGATGTTGGGAATGCTTTCATTGGCTTACTATTTTTTTTATATCTTCTTTGATAATAGACTAATTTATTTGTGTCTATTTATCTATTGGGATTTTCAGCTTCTTTTTTAAAAAAGAGCTTTCATATATGAAAAATATTTTCTGTGTATATTTGCTGCCTCCTCCAGTTTTAGCCTTTTATCATTGTAATTAATTTTATAATCAGATGATTTATATTTAATGTAGTCAAACTTGCAAATACTTTTTGAACTTTTCATGTATGTTTGGAAAAGACTTCACCACAATTTAATTAAATATCTCAATTTCTTTCTGTATTTTCTAGTTCTTTAATGTTTGCATTTTTATATTTAAATATCTAGCAAAGACTTATTTTGTCATAATGAGATTTTTTTTTCTTTTTCCCCCAAATATGGTTAGGCAATATTCCCAATTGTCAAGGCTGGTTGAATGCTCACCAAAGAAAAACACATTTTGTTTATCTTATGTTTATTTTATATCACTTGTGTTAAGAAGCCTGTGACCCAGTTATGCTTATGTATTTTTTCTCTTATACATGATCACTAAGTAGTCTGTCCTAGGTCTTTCTTAAATGAGAGAGTAACTCAGGTTAAAAAGGGACAAATAAGGCTAATGTTAACAGTACTAATAAGATGCACATGTGCTGTGTCCAGACTATGAGATCGGTCTGTTCTAAACTCAGTGAACATGTAACGACGGGTCCTTAAATGTTCTCGTGAGGTAAATGGTATTAATATTCTGATTGATGGATTAAATCACAATATTGAGAAAAAAAGTGAGAAACTGATAGACGTAAGATTCAAACCCAGGCAGTCTGATGCTAGTGAACAGGCTTATTGACCCTTTCACTAGACTTGCCTATAAATAAAGACAGAAGGGGAATGGGAGAAGTCTACAAAGGGTGGAGAGAAGGGACATAAACTCAATGAGTGCACAAAAACAGAACACATCCTTTTCAGTTACTTTTGTTGTTTTTTCTTTTTCCTTTTATGACCATGAAAGATAAACACTGGAAGTGATTAATATGAAAAATGGAAGCATATTTACCAGTAAGTAGAGTCAAAGGTCAAGGGACGTATTCTCCAAAACAGGCAAGAATTGTAAAATACTGGTGGTCTTATTTCCCCAAAGGTGCATAAATGTATAATGATTAGGGTGATATTAAGTTAAGTTATTTCCCTAAAGATCGCAATAGATATTTCAACGTATCAGTGCCAGATGGACAGTGATGAGAGATGTGTTAACTGTAGTCTTGCCACAGTGTTGCCCAAGCACAATTCTATTTTACAACAAGAATATTCATACATACTTTACGACAAACTATAAGCTGTGACACAGAAAAGAAAGCCAGTAGTTAATGCAAAATTCAGGTCGAAATATATATATATATATATCTCATACAACATAAACACACAGACTTTTATGTATATGTGGGTATGTAGGTGTACATAAACACACACACACATATTCATGTACAGATACATATATGCATAGTTCATATCTCAGAATTCAAAATATTACTGACAAACTGCTGGTAAAATGTTTCTATTTTACCATTGCCTTTGAGTAACCAAGTCATTTCCTAAAGAGAGGGAAATTCTCTGTGGTAAAGCAATTCAAAACATAAAAAAGCAAAGAAAATGCAAGAGTGCAGCATTAAGATTTTCAAGGTAGGAATAAAGAGGAGGGTTCAGAAGGAAGGTAGGCAAATGAAATTTTGATATGCCTTACTTCCCAGAATGGCAACCCATTGATTTAATTGCATTGTTTGCATATATTTCTAATTTATCGTTCTAGTTTATAAATCCCTAGTGGTACCTAATCTACAGTCAAACCCATTTACACGTTCTAGTAAATGGAATAGCCACTTTATACATCTCCCTTTATATTCTATGATGTGGGCACAACTCAAAGTTTTTCCACGGCGCTGGGAAAGTGCATACAATTTTCTAAAAGGTTTTCACTTTGGTTCGCTCCAGGTATTGAAAGATACAAAAGCTATTTGCAGAGGGATTCAGAGTATCTGAGCTCCTTAGATATTTTCTTTTCTGCTGTTTGTTTTAAATTCAGGTCAGAAAAGCTAGTGTAATATTAGAATTGAAAAGAGCAACAGTGTTTTGACATTGTAGATCTTGGCATAAACCTTGCCTCACTCACAGTATGAGATGTCATGAAACTCAACTCAGCATAACATAAAATCAAATGGGTTAAAGGAGTTCAAACAGGGAGCCGGCTTCTCCCTCTTTCTCTGCCTGCCTCTCTGCCTACTTATGATCTCTGTCTGTCAAATAAATAAATAAAATCTTTAAAAAAAAAAAAAAGGAGTTCAAACAGCAAACATCCAGGTATCTCTGGTGTCCAGTCTCTAGTAATGCAACAAGCTAGTGACAAAATATCATCAAGCCAATATTCAATCATTATTTACCATGTACCAACTCTATGCCAAGGAGAGTATCAAGTATGCAGTAATTAATAAAACATGTTTCTTATTCTCAAGAAGGAAATAATCAGGGGCACCTGGGTGGCTCAGTGGGTTAAAGCCTCTGCCTTCGGCTCAGGTATGATCCCAGGGTCCTGGGATAGAGCCCCGCATTGGGCTTTCTGCTCAGTGGGGAGCCTGCTTCCCCCTCTCTCTCTGCCTGCCTCTCTGCCTACTTGTGATCTCTGTCTGTCAAATAAATAAATAAGAATTAATTAATTAATTAATGAAAATTTATTAAAATATAAATAAATAATAAATACTTAAAAATAAAAATAAATTAATTAATTAAAAATAAATAAATAAAAGAAGGAAATAATCAGACAACTAGCATCTCCTAAAAAAACAAATACTCACCTAAGTGCTTTACATATATAGTTTTTTAACCCTTACCTTAACCTGATGAATTTGATTTTATTATCATTTTACAGAGGTAGAAAAGAGGATTCACAAACTGTTGATTAAATTATCTAAGGTACTTAAACAGCAAGTGGCTAATAAATATTTGGAACAGATCTGCCTTAAGCACAAAACCTTTATGCTTTGAGTTAAAATACTGCCTCTCCACCCCACTGAAGGAGACAACTCAACAGTGAAAGAAATCAATGCACTGTGATAAGCACTTTGCATAACTGTATACAAATTATGACATGATAGTCAAAAGGAGGGTAGTGAGTTTGCCTTGAGACTGTTTTTTGTGCATGGAGTGGTATTTTAACTAGGCCTTGGGTCTTGAAGTATAACCATGTTTTTGTCAGCTAGAAAGCAGTGGAGCAGTATATTCTGGGACAAGGGAGCAGCAGCTTGTAAAAAGCATGACATGTTAAGGAATCACAACAAAATTCTGTTTATAGGACAGAGGGGGGAAATGAGGAGCATAAGAGAAATATAAATGGGGCCAGGATGTGCAGGGTTTTGTTTGCCATTTAAAGAGAAATGGACTTGGGGCACCTGGGTGGCTCAGTTGGTAAAGCATCCAACTCTTGATTTCAGCTTAGGTGTTTTGTTTTGTTTTTTTTTCTTTTCTCTTTCCTTTTCTTTTAATTCAATGAATTAACATATAGTGTAGTATTTGTTTCAGAGGTAGAGTTCAGTGATTCATCAATCTTACATAACACCCAGTTCTCATTACATCATTACATCCCATGCCCTCCTTAATGTCCATCACGCAATTATCCCATCTCCCCCACCCCGCTCCCATCCAGTAGTTTGTTTTGTTTCTTATGATTAAGAGTCTCTAATTGTTTGTCTCCCTCTCTGATTTTACCATGTTTTATTTTTCCCTCCCTTCCCTTATGCTCCTCTGTTTTGTTTGTTAAATTCCACATGAGTGAAATCATGTCAAATTTTCTTTCTCTGACTGACTTACTTCATTTAGCATAATACCCTCTAGTTCCATCCACATCATTGCAAATGGCAAGACTTCATTCCTTTTGATGGCTGAGTAATATTCCACTGTGTGTGTGTGTGTGTGTGTGTGTGTGTGTGTGTGTGTATAACACGTTTCTTTATCCATTCATTTGTCAATGGATTCCTGGGCTCTTTCCATAAATTGGCTATTGTGGATATTGTTGCTCTAAATATTGAGGTGCAGGTGCCCCTTCAAATCAATACATTTTGTGTCTTTGGGATAAATACCTAGTAGTGCAATTGCTGGGATGTGGGGCAGCTCTATTTTTAACTTTTTGGGGAACCTCCATACTGTTTTCTAGAGTGGCTATACCAGCTTGAATTCCCACCAACAGTGTAAGAGGTCTCCCCTTTCCCTTTGCCCTTGCCAATATTTGTTAATTTTAGCCATTCTGACTGGTGTGAGGTGATATCTCATTGTGGTTTTGATTTGTATTTCCCTGATGCTGAGTGCTGTTGATTTTCATGTGTCTTTTGATCATTAATATGTCTTCTTTGGAGAAATGCCTTTTCATGTCTTCTGCCTGCTTCCTTGATTGGCTTATTTGTTCTTTGGGTGTTGAGTTTGATCAATTCTTTATAGATTTTGGACATTAGCCCTTTATCTGATAAGACATTTGCAAATATCTTCTCCCATTATGTAGGTTGTCTTTTGATTTTGTCAACTCTTTCCTTTGCTGTACAAAAGCTTTTGATCTTCATGAAGTCCCAATAGTTCATTTTGGCCTTGTTTTCCTTGCCTTTGGAGATAAGTCTATCAAGAAGTTGCTGCAGCTGAGGTCAAAGACATTGCTGCCTGTGTTCTCCTCTAGGATTTTGATGGATTCTTATCTCTTATTTAGGTCTTTCATCCATTTTGAATTTGTTTTTGTGTATGGTATAAGAAAGTGGTCCAATTTCATTCTTCTGCATGTAGCCATCTAATTTTTCCAACACTATTGGTTGAAGAGACTGTCTTTTTCCCACTGGATATGCTTTCCTGATTTTTCAAAGATTAGTCCACCATAGAGTTGAGGGTCCATTTCTGGGTTCTTTATCCTGTTCCATTGATCTATGTGCCTGTTTTTGTGCCAGTAGCAACTATCTTAATTATTACAGCTTTGTAATATAGCTTGAAGTTAGGAATTATGGTGCCAACAGCTTTGGTTTTCTTTTTCAACATTCCTTTGGCTATTTGGGGTCTTTTCTGGTTCCATAAACATTGTAGGATATTGGTGGTAATTTGATGGGGATTGAATTGAATGTATAGATTGCTCTGGGTAGCACAGACATTTTAGCAATATTTGTTCTTCCAATCCATGAACATGCAACGCTTTTTAATTTCTCTATGTCTTCTTCAATGTCTTCCTAGTTCCTTCATGAGTGTTCTATAATTTTTGAGTAAAAATCCTTTGTCTCTTTGGTTAGGTTTATGCCTAAGTATCTTATGGTTTTAGATGCAATTGTAAATGAGATTGACCCCTTAATTTCTCTTTCTTCTCATTGTTAGCATATAGAAATAAAACTGATTTCTGTGCATTAATTTTATATCCTGCCATGTTGCTGAATTCCCAGATGAGTTCTAGCAATTTTGGGGTGGAGTTTTTTGGGTTTTCCACATAGAGTATCATATCATCCAGGAAGAGTGACAGTTTGACTTCTTTGCCAATTCAGATGCCTTTTATTTCTTTTTGTTGTCTGATTGCTGAGGGTAGGACTTCCAGTACTATGTGCAACAACAGTGGTAAGAGTTGGCATCCCTGTTGTTTCCCTGACCTCAGAGGAAAAGCTGTCAGGTTTTCCCCATTGAGAATGATATTCTCTACAGGCTTTTCATAGATGGCTTTTATGATATTGACGTATGTCCCTCTATCCCTATATTTTGAAGAGTTTTAATAGGAAAAGATGCTGTATTTTGTCAAATGCTTTTTCTGAATTTATTGAGAGGATCACATGGCTCTTACCTTTTTTTTTTAAATTTTTTTATTAATGTAGTGTACCACATTGATTGAACTGCGGATGTTGAACCACACTTTTGTCAGCTTAGGTCTTGATCTCAGGGTTGTGCACTCCAGCCCCATGTCAGGCTCTGTCCTGAATGTGGAGCCTGCTTAAGATTCTCTCTCTCCCTGTCTCTTTGCCATTCCCTCTTCCCTATTTGCTCTTACTCTTGCTCTCTCAGAAGGAAGGAAGGAAGGAGAGAGAGAGAGAGAGAGGGAGAGAGAAAAGAAGGAAGGAAGGTAGGAAGGAAAGAAAATAAAAAGAAAGAAAAGAAAAAAAAGAAAAATGGGATTTTTTTACTACAGGATATGAAGGAGTCATGATGTTTTTAATGTTGGGGGAAAATGAACATATTTGCATTTATTAACATTTTATTTAAAAAAAACTATTTTTTAAACATACAATAGGGATTTCCCTTATAATGATTTACATCCATTTGTAAAGATGCTGACATTGTTGATTTTCATGCAATAAAATAACAGAGGTTGTGGGAGAGGAAAATGTTTAGATCAAAGACTTAAAGCTAAAGTTCTCATAAAAGGACAGAAGGGAGATACAACTCTAATTTTATGCATATTAAAATTTTTAATATAGAAATACATAAAAAATACAGCAATTTACTTGCAAAAAGACACGAGGTTTCTTTTTTAAAATTTAATTTTATTTTATTTCTTTTCAGTGTTCCAGAATTCATTGTTTATGCACCACATCCAGTGTTCCATGCAATACATGCCCTCCATAATACCCACCACCAGGCTCACCCAACCCCTCACCCTCCTCCCCTCTAAAACCCTCAGTTTGTCTCTCAGAGTCCACAGTCTCTCATGGTTTGTCTCCCCCTCTGATTTCCTCCAACTCACTTCTCCTCTCCATCTCCCAATGTCCTCTGTGTTATTCCTTATGCTCCACAAGTAAGTGAAACCATATGATACCTGACTCTCTCTGCTTGACTTATTTCACTCAGCATAACCTGTTCCAGTTCCATTCCATGTTGATACAAAAGTTGGGTATTCATCTCTTCTGATGGAGGCATAATACTCCATTGTATATATGGACCATATCTTCTTTATCCATTCATCTGTTGAAGGGCATCTTGGTTCTTCCGCAGTTTGGTGACTGGGGCCATTGCTGCTATGAACATTGGGGTGCAGATGGCCCTTCTTTTCACTACATCTTTATCTTTGGGGTAAATACCCAGTAGTGCAACTTCAGGGTCATAGGGTAGTTCTATTTTTAATTTCTTAAGGAATCTCCACACTGTTTTCTAAAATGGCTGCACCAATTTGCATTCCCACCAACAGTGTTAAGAGGGTTCCCCTTTCTCTACATCCTCTCCAACACATGCCACTCTTGTTCAACATACTACTATAAGTCCTAGCAATAGCAATCAGATAACAAAAAGAAATAAAAGGTATTCAAATTGGCAATGAAGAAGTCAAACTCTCTTCACAGATGACATGATACTTTATATGAAAAACCCAGAAGACTCCACCCCCAAACTATAAGAACTCATACAGCAATTCAGTAATGTGGCAGGATACAAAATCAACGTAAGAAATCAGTTGCTTTCTTATACACTAACAATGAAAAAACAGAAAGGGAAATGAGAGAATTGATTCCATTTACTATAGCACCAAGAACCATAAGATACCTGGGAATAAACCCAACCAAAGAGGTAAAAGATCTGTACTCGAGGAACTACAGAACACTCATGAAAGAAATTGAAGAAGACACAAAAAGATGGAAGACCATTCCATGCTCTTGGATCAGAAGAATAAACATTGTTAAAATGTCTATACTGCCTAGAGCAATCTCATAGAGCTGGAATAAATAATCCTAAAATTTGTATGGAACCAGAAAAGACCCTGAATTTCTAAGGAAATGTTGGAAAAAAACAAACAAACAAACAAACAAAAACAAATCTGGGGGCATCACATTACCTGATTTCAAGCTTTACTACAAAGCTGTGATCACCAAGACATCATGGTCCTGGCACAAAACAGACATGCAGATCAGTGGAACAGAGTAGAGAGCCCAGGTATGGACCCTCAACTCTATGGTCAAATAATCTTGGACAAAGAAGGAAAAAATATACTGTGGAAAAAAGTCTCTACAATAAATGGTGCTGGGAAAACCAGACAGCTATATACAGAAGAATGAAACTAGACATGACTTTTTTTTGTGGAATTCAGGGTGGTCATATCTTTAGAGCGTCTGAGTTTTAAGTAAGAGATGAGAAGCAGAACATCATTATCCTTAGGACAAAATGTTCTATCACAGAAACAGGTGTTTGGAGATTATTGTGATTTTTTTTCTTCTTTTTCAGTTTTTTTTTTTTAAGGTGTGTATAATTTTCTACTTTTTGTGTACAAAGGAGGAAAATAGAAAAAAAAGGAGTCCTGCTATTTTATTCTGCTCATTTCCCCTTTTATAATTATGCTGCTTATACTGTACATGAACCCTGATGGTACAAACTGCCATTCTAAACACTTCAGTTGCCGTGCTAGCTACATGGAAAATGGTTTTCTTTCTTACTCAAAACACGGTAATGGGGCCACATCAAACTCTAATTTATTTCTTTTAACAGCTTTGTATCTGATGGTACTCAGTAAACTTCCCTCAGTTTTTGTTCTTCGGATAATCTAGTCTCTCCTTTATTTTAAAAATGCTATTGCTTCAAACATTTCTACTGTAATTCATGTGTTCAAATGTCAGTGTATACTTGGACTTTTGTATTCAGGTCATTTACATTTGAAATGACATTTTAAATAGTTTCATAAAGAAAATATGCAAATGCAGAAGAATTTCACTGCATAACTTGTAGGCTAATGCATACTGGTAAACTGGTAAAGGGAGAAGAAAATACATATGGGTTCATACGTATGTCTCTCCATCTGTGTATGGTATGTGTTTTGTGTATTACCCTGTTAGGTACCCCTTTCAGCAGAGTGGCTTTTGTAATAACCTGGTATATGCTGGAAGCAGAGACAATGCTTCCTGTGTGAAAATAAATCAAATAAGAGCATGTGCCATTTTACATTTGTGCAGTTCTCCTCCACTTGTTTATCCAACATACATGAAAAAATAAGCATTCCCAAGCAAATAATGAAGCATAAGGCAACCTGTGCTCATGGTAAAATTTCACAAGATAAGACATATCATGAAAAGGTCAGTTTCTGGCTGCATGCCAACTCTTATTCCTCAATAACCACTGACCTTGAACCTTTGAATGTGTCCTGAAATATTCTATGTATCAAAGTTTATCAAGGTTACTAAGTATATCACCGAGTGCTTTTTAAAGTGTGACTGGGAACAAAGTAACATAAGCGGTTCTGCAACTCTATTCCCTTAGTAGTCTTAGTAATTATCAACACAAAATTTGACTCATTTTCAGTGGCTTTATAAAATATTTAAAACTGGAGCACCTGGGTGTCTCAGTGGGTTAAAGCCTCTGCCTTCGGCTCAGGTCATGATCCCAGGGTCCTGGGATCAAGCCCCACATCGGGCTCTCTGCTTGGCAGGGAGCCTGCTTCCCCCCCAACTCTCTCTCTACCTGCCTCTCTGCCTACTTGTGATGTCTGTCAAATAAATAAATAAAATCTTTCAGAAAAATATCTTATTTTTTTGAAAGATTTTATTTATTTGAAAAAGAGGGAATGAGAGAGAGAGCTTGAGTGGGGGAGGGTCAGAGAAAGAAGCAGACTCCCTGCTCAGCAGGGAGCCTGTGTGGGACCCTGATCCCTGGGACTCCAGGATCATGACCTGAGCTGAAGGCAGTCATTTAACCAACTGAGCCACTCAAGTGTCCCAAAACTTTATTCCTTTTGAAATCTATTTTTGTATAAGATAAAATAAACAGTCATTTATATTGCTTTCCTGAAAAGATTACCAAGTCTGATGATGGATATATGTAAATAGTTACATACATAAGTATCCTTAATGTATTAAGAACTAATAACAATATATTTTCATTTCAGGATATTCTTGATAATACTTAAATTTAGTAAATATCCTATAAATATTACTGTAAATGACCATAATTGTCTTATGCTTTTTTATTTTTGACATAAAATAACAATAACTATATTGAATATTTAATTGAACTGACTTCTCATTTTTGTAATTATCCCACAAGAACATCTGTTTTTCTTCATTGATACTGAATTATGTTTATTAATATTTATTTTAACTTTTTGCATTATTATCCATTGGTGTTCTTGTTCAATTCTGTTTCTCTGTGTGTATGATCTTCATGACAGGTTTTGCATGAATTATAACCTAGAATATAACTATTTTGGAAACTTTCTTTGTATTTTTTTAATTTTTTTTTATTTTTACTATGCCCTGGACATATTTGGGATTATCTATTTTTTAGAGGTTTAGTAGTATTTGTGAAATTATCTGGACATATATTTGGGGGGGTAGTTTTTTTATTACTGACTTTTAGTTTTATTGGAGTGTGATTACTAAATATTTCTGGGTATTAACTTTGTTTTAGAAATTTTTTAAGTATTCTTTGTTGCTTCGTACATGGAAGTGATTTTTATAATTACTACATGCATACTTGAAAAAAATGATACATTTTTGTCTATAGGAAAATATTATGTTCCATATGATCTCATATATATTTATTTTTGGTCCATTTGATAAATCATGATCTGAAAGAGATGAGTTAAATCATATGATAAATATTATGTTTCTATTTTCCTTGTATTGTTATGGTATATTTTTTAATTTATTAAAAACTGACCTATATAATTTGGTATATACACATTAGTTATTATAAGACCTTCATGGGTAATTCTACATTTTTTATATAAAATTATATAATTATTCTATCCAGTTGCACAAAATATTTTCTTTATGTTAGATGTCTGATAATTTTATGCAACAGATCTAGTGAACTGTTCTTTGTTACTTTTTTTGTGGGCTATGGTAAGTTTCAAACTTCTAATCAAATCTTTAACTTTCTATAATTTTCTTAAATTACCTATTTCAGTATATTTTGTCTTTATTTCTGAAAAAAATTTGTTAGCTCCACAGCTCATAATTTCTCCCCAGCACACTGAGATCAACATTACATGATAGATTTCACTGCAAGCTATCTCTTCTTCTATGCCTCTCCAACTGACTTATTTCATGTGAATATTTCAAGTGTATTTGATTTAATTTTAGCCTTACTTTCTTTCCCCGCTTCTCAAATATTTTTTTGTTTCCACTGGTGGTTTTTTGTTGCTGCTTCTTTCTTAGGGAAGCCCCCACCACCAGATTGTGACATTTTTGACATTTTTTTCAAAAGTAATGGAGAAAGTCCTTAATATAAATTAAATAATTTGATTAGAGCCTGTTGAGTTTAGATATCAGTGAGACATGCTGTAGGAGGTGTTTAAAGACATTGGAAATACAGAGCAAGTACTTAGGAAAAATATTTTTGGACCTAAAGAGGCAGAAATAAGACTGAGAGGACAAGCTTAAGAATGTAAATGGAAAAGAAAATTTCATAAGAAACGCCTTCCACAGAGAAAGAAACAGTCAACAGATAGATGTTCAAGATCTAATTGATCAGCCAGTCTTCATGTATGAAATCCCTATAATGTTAGAGGTTATAAGGTATAAGCCTCAAGAAGATAATAATAATAGAGGTCATATCTATGTTGTAGATTAAAATTTAGTGTCTTTCTGAAGCCCATCACAGTCTCTATTTCTATAGAAGATAAAGGACCAAAAAAAGCTACCAATGCAGAAAAACTCAAAATACTTAACAATAACCATGACATTAATTTAAAAAAAAAGAGAGAGAGAGAGAGAGAGACTCGTCTGTTTCCCCTTACCCTTATAAACAAAAATCATTTTAAAAAGCATGATTTATGACATTATCATCAAAGCTTTACAGAGATTAAACTTTAAGCATTCAAAATGGAAAAGATTTGAGAGTGAACACTTTTATGGGATGATAAATGTATAAAGCAGGGCTTTCCTGGGAAATTTAAGATAGAATATGTGTTTATCGAAGCGACGCTTCTTTCCAACTCACCACACAAGTTTGTCAGTGTAAATAAGTGATTTGCTTTGTCTGACACACAATCCATCGGTTTAGGGTTTTGGGTAGCTGGATCAATTTGCTAATTGCTTCTGGAGAGTTGATTCAACTTAGTTGCCAAGCATGGATATATGAGGCCACAGACCTTGGCATCTTCAGGGAACAATGAGGAGAACAATAATGCTGGCTCAAAGCCAAAGAAGTTCAATTTTGACATCAGTGATACATGTTTCTTAAGGAATAATTCCCATCATTGAAGCCAGAGGGTCCTAAGCAATGTCCCTTCATCTCCACGGAGCATTAACTGAGAAATTATACTCTAGGCTTCAAACTGGCATTGGTCTTCCTCACTGTCTCTGTATAAAGTGCCATTGGTGAAACATCATTCTCCTGTAGTTCCTTCCCCCCAGACAATGGTCTCTGGAAATCTGATGAAATGTCTTTTTTTTTTTTTAATCTTTATTTTCTCAGTCCTCCGTTCACGGCACATATTTTCTGAACCCGTTCTTGTCTCATTCATCTATGAAAAGTGAGTAGGTCAATAAGCTCAGAGGTTTAGGCGTTCTTTTTTATTGCATTCTCGGTAGTTCTTATCCCCAGCCGGACACATTAAGTGACAGACAGTGACGGCGGAGGTGATAAGGATATCTTGATTCTAAACTAAAGTAAACAGGCTGTCATAAAAATATGGAATTGAATAGATGACAAACTAAATTCTCTCTCTGAAAGCAATTATTTCTGAACCTCAGATCTAATAATCTGCAATTCTGAAGGCTGAGGGAAGTGCTCATTTGTGGCTCAATCAATTTAACACAGAAATCCACATGATGAGACAGATAGCAGCCAAGAGGAAAAAATGTTTCTTTGCTCTGAACAAATAACAGATATCTATTCTAATACTTATTGGCTCTCAATTTATTACAACAATAGTATATTATGCAATCATCTATATCATCAAACAATAGTTTCACTGACTAGTACGGCCATATTTTTGTACAGGAATAGAAAGGTAAATGAATGAGTAAAAGAATGCTCTTCTTCAGGGAAAGGTAAATGAGTCCCATTAAGCAGATATTTGGTAAAAGAATTTTAACTCTATACAATATTATACCTTTTAAATAATACATTTAATTGGAGCCAGTGGCTTACAACTAATGAACAGCTTTATCTATCTTTTTTTTTTTTTTAAAGCCTATGAGAATGGCACAGGAGAAATGAAAGCCAATATATAATAACGGTATTATACTATGTAATAATTCTAAGTAGAGACAGGTAAATATATTTTGAAGAGCTATCATGAAGCCAGAACTAAATATTTTATCCCTTTTAATCCTCAATGAGATTGCTATTATTTCTGCTTTAGCTTCAGGAAAAAGTTAAACTCGTTACAAAATCTTTTACCCAAGGTGACATGTGGAAAGTGGAATGAAGATTCAAAGACATATCAGTCATATTTCAAAGCCTAGATGCATTTGACTATGTCTAACTGATGTGATAGGCTGAATCCAAAATATGTCTCTAATACCACCATAACTGACTGTAGAATGTTGACATTGCAATATAGTTTTATCCACATAAATTTACTTATTAATAAAAGGGCTTGTTAAATGCTCATTCTGCCAAAATACTACAAAAGTTAATTATATTTGTGGACATCACTTGAAATCCAATTAAGCAATTAGTAGTAAATGTGCCAAGATTGTGCATGTAGGTAAATATCTACTATTCTCATTATTTTCCTTGACATCTTAAAATAGTGAATTTAAATGATTAGTATATAAAATCAGAGAAGTCCATAATTACAGAGTATTAAACTTGTACAAAATTTTCATTTTCTAGGTAAACTGGTACTTGGAAAAGTAAGGTGACTTACATAAGATTTGATAGGAAGAAAGGAAAATTATTTTAAAAATTCATAATTCTTATTTGATATAAGGTATATTTAAATTTCCTTAAACTCTAAAAAAGACCCCAATGTTAGCTAATGCAGAGAGTTAATTTTGGGTGACCAGAACATTGTTTAACTTATAATGATATATACCTTATAATAAAAAATGCCTCCTATAAATTGTCTCTTTTATGTCTTTCTGCTTAAATTTGAATTGCTGGAAGTTGTCTAGTACTTTTCCATTCATGATTTCTATCCTTTTATTCTTTCCTCTTTGGGATATAACTATAATTGGTAACTATAATATAGAATTATAGATTATATAACTACTGTTTAGAATTGGAAAAAGAGGGGCACCTGAGTGGCTCAGTGGGTTGAGCCTCTGCCTTTGGCTCAGGTCATGATCCCAGGGTCCTGGGATCAAGCCCCACATCGGGATCTCTGCTCAGTGGGGAGCCTGCTTCCTCCTCTCTCTCTGCCTGCCTTTCTGCCCACTTGTGATCTCTTTCTCTGTTGAATAAATAAATAAAATCTTTAAAAAAAAAAGAATTAGAAAAAGAGTTCATTTTAAGTGTTTTGAAATGCAAAAGGCAAAATGTGTGGGCAATGTTTATACTGCAAACTACAGCTACATAGAAACATGAGGTTTCAAATTGGGGGGAGCATAAGATGTAAGATGTATACAAGACTACAACACTGGTCACATAATTGCAAGGTGGTATTTATAGCTTAGGTAGATATATGGATTCTACACTACTAGGTAGTATTAAGTTCTTCACATTTACCATTGCAGCAGAGGGCAGTATGAGTTACTGGGAAAATTGTATGGTGTTAGGTTTTCTCTCAAGACCGAACTTGATGATTTTCTTCTTTAGAGAATGAAGCTACCTACGGAGGAGGACAGCACACAGTAATGTACTTAACTACTTGACAAGTGTTCTTCTAAGCCCATCCATATTTTAACTCATTTAAGCCTCCAAGCAATCTGAAGGATTTTTTTTTTTACCACCCCACTTTATGGATAAGTAACAGATGTACACAGAGGTTAGTAAGTCTGGTTTTCTCTACAATTGCTCCATCATTTCTCTCCAACATTCTGAAATGACTAAAATTTAAATGCCCCCACCTCAATCTTCCCTGAACGCTGTTTGCAAGCTGAAAAGTTACATATAACCTTCACATTGCCTTTGTTTAAATATGTTTTATTGGGGCGCCTGGGTGGCTCAGTGGGTTAAACCGCTGCCTTCGGCTCAGGTCATGATCTCAGGGTCCTGGGATCGAGTCCCGCATCGGGCTCTCTGCTTGGCGGGGAGCCTGCTTCCCTCCCTCTCTCTGCCTGCCTCTCTGTCTACTTGTGATCTCTCTCTGTCAAATAAATAAATAAAATCTCAAA
>NW_019154106.1:23598057-23609866 GCF_002288905.1 Enhydra lutris kenyoni
GGGTGGCTCAGTGGGTTAAACCGCTGCCTTCGGCTCAGGTCATGATCTCAGGGTCCTGGGATCGAGTCCCGCATCGGGCTCTCTGCTTGGCGGGGAGCCTGCTTCCCTCCCTCTCTCTGCCTGCCTCTCTGTCTACTTGTGATCTCTCTCTGTCAAATAAATAAATAAAATCTTAAAAAAAAAAATAAATAAATATGTTTTATTGATGAAACTGAAACTGACAGCAGATGGTGGTTGGAGAGATCCAGTATTTTCCTTTTCTCCATCACATAATAGCAGTTTTTACTATCCACTCCTCCCTTTACACATTTACCCCATCAGATTAATTTTCCAAGAAATTAACTAATGAAGCTATTTTTTATAAATATATCCTTGTCACATGTCTTTACACATATATATAAAACAGATTTAAGCTACATATTTAAATGGTTGACCAGCCATTTCTATTCCATAATTTCATAATGTCTCCACTGTGTTTGCTCTTACCTTTGTCATCCCTAGTTTTTAAGTGATGATTTAAAATATGGGCATTGATTATTAATGATTTTATTCTATAAGGACTCCAAAGGTTAAAAGAAGCATTGCCTCTTTATTTCAGAAGAAAAGAAAAGGTTCTCAGATAATTAGAGATTCTCTAAAGTTCAAATGATAAGGTCAAAAACAGACATTATTCTTTATCTAGCAATATAAACACTGTTTATCAGCAAGCATGGTACAAAGCATGATCACAGAGAATTTTGGTGTCTCAAGGGGAGTAAAATATCCCTTTCAAGAAGCAAATGTTAAAAATATATATGAAGAAATAAATAAATAAATAGAATATTAAGTTTGGAAATGATGCTCCAAAATGGTTTTTACCAATTTGTAATCTGAAAATATGTTAATATGTAAACAAAATCATTGGATAAGCCTTATATATAAAGGGAATGTTTAAAATAAGAAAAAAAGTGAATGTTTTATTCTCATCAAATTTTAAATCTGTAATTTTCTAAAATTATGTATTTTAGTATATACCAAAATGATGATGCAGCTTCTTAAACAACCACCTAGTGATTGCATGCTAAATGAAGTCTAAACTCATGGTAAACAAAGGGGGAAAAAAAAGAGGCTTTGATTTGAAATTTAAATAGAAATGCTTACCATTTCTCTCAGAAATGCCATAATGCACATTTGATTCCCCACAAAAACAAAAGAAATAGTTTATAAAATTTGATTTGATTGTAAATTTCTTTTTTTAATCTGCTTAACAGAAGGTGTAACTGTATATATGAAGTACTATTTACTTTTTAAAGATTATTTATTTCACACAATCAGATGCAGAGGCCTTATAAAAACTACTGTAGGGGCACCTGGGTGGCTCAGTGGGTTAAGCCACTGCCTTCGGCTCAGGTCATGATCTCAGGGTCCTGGGATCAAGTCCCGCATCGGGCTCTCTGCTCGACAGGGAGCCTGCTTCCCTCTCACTCTCTCTGCCTGCCTCTCTGCCTACTTGTGATCTCTGTCAAATAAATAAATAAAATCTTAAAAAAAAAAAACTACTGTCGATTTTACATAGAGCATGTGAATAGAGGATGTCACTACAAATCAACAATCCGTACATTTGACTGTGTCTTCCAAGTGTAAAACCCTGAAGAGAATATTAACTTCTTAAGTTATAAAATGGGTAATATTGAATTAGTTAAATATGGATTTGTTGTTACAGGGTGTGTCAGTTAACCATTGCTTCCGAATAAAATCTCAATGACCTACAATTCATCCTTCATCCCTCTTGCAGAAAGAAACAAATAGAGAAGGTTAGGGTAGGGAGAGTTTTTGTTTTTTGTTGTTGTTTTTGTTTTTGTTTTTGTTTTTTTAAGTGTCTGTGGTTAAATCTACCACAAAGAACACACAAAGAATAAAGTCAGAATATTTTGGACAATGGGTGGTATTGTCCATCAAATTGTTGTGTGTTTGTGATAAGAATAAACAGATTTGCATCAGGGAAATGCAAATCAATACCACAATCAGGTATCATCTCATACCTGTCCGGATGACTAAAGTAAAAAATGCAAGAAACAAGTGTTGGTGAGGATGTGGAGAAAAAGGAATCCTTGTGCACTGCTGGTAAGAATGCAAACTGGGTAGCCACTCTGGAAAACAGTATAGGGGGTCCTCAAAAATTCAAAATAGAATTATCATATGATCCAATAATTCCACTACTGGTATATCATGCATTTATATACCAAGGGTATATAAAGACACTAATTCAAAAAGATATATGCAGTCCTATGTTTATTGTAGCATTATTTACAATAGCCAAATTATGGAAGCAACCCAAGAGTCTTCAATAGATGAATGAATAAAGAAGAAATAGTGTATATGTATACACAATGCAATGTTATTCAGTCATAAAATAAAATGGAATCTTGCCATTTGCAACAACATGAATGGATCTAGAGGGTATAATGGGCTAAGTGAAATAAGTCTGTCAGAGAAAAACAAATGCCATATGATTTCCCTCAGACATGGAATTTAAGGAAGGAAAGAAAGAAAGAAGAAAGAAAGAAAGAAAGAAAGAAAGAAAGAAAGAAAGAAAGAAAGAAAAAGAAAAGACACAAACCAATAAATTGACTCTTAACTCTAGAGAACTGATGGTTGCCAGAGGAGAGGTGGGGGGATGAGTGAAATAGGTGAAAAGGGTTAAGAGTACACTTATCATGGCGCCTGGGTGGCTCAGTGGGTGAAAGCCTCTGCCTTTGGCTCAGGTCATGATCTCGGGGTCCTGGGATCAAGCCCTGCATCGGGCTCTCTGCTCAGCAGGGAGCCTGCCTTCCCCTCTCTCTCTGCCTGCCTCTCTGCCTACTTGTGATCTCTGTCAAATAAATAAATAAAAATCTTTATAAAAAGGAAGAGTACACTTACCATGATGAGCATGAATAACATACAGAATTGTTAAATCACCATATTGTACACTTGGAAGTAATATAGCCCTGTATGTTACATATAATTGAATTTAAAAAACAAAAGAGAATAAAGTAGATGTGGCAAGACTGCCAAAACTTTAAAAAATGTAAAAAAAAAAAAAAGAATAAATGGATATGATACAAAAGTCATTTTTGCCACAAAACTCAAATATTCTTAATAAATAATCACAAAGATATGAACACATTGCATTTAGTTGTCACACCTCCTTAAGCTCCTCTTGGTTGTGACAGTTTGAGACTCTTTGTTTTTGATGACCTTAACAATTTCAAGGAGCACTCATTCATCAGGTGTTTCATAGAATGCCCTTCAATAAGCAATTTGTCTGATGCTTTTCTTCTGCCTACATGACGGGTATAGATTTCTTTGGTAGAAGGACTACAGAGGTGAAATGTCATGTTTATCACACTACATGAGGGGTACATGCTCTCAACATGACTTAGCACTTTTGATATTAACCTTGATTATCTGGAAGAGGTAATGTGTTTTCAGGGTTCTTCACCATAAAGTTACATGTTTTTCCCCTTCTTTATTTTTCCTGCTTACTAATGTTAGGATGTGCCACGGTTTGTATATTCGAATCTTCATCTCTTGAGGGACATCTTAGTGGTCTCCAGTTTTTGGAGATTATTAATAAAGCTGCTGTTTTAAATAGTCATGTGCAAAGTTTTATAAGGATTTAAGTTTTCAAATCAGCTGGATATATACCTAAGAGCACTGTTACTGGATCATATGGGAAGGCTATGCTTAACATTGTGAGAAATTGATGCATTGCCTTCCAAAGTGGCCATGCTTTCCCTGTCTCAATGAACAAGTGTTCCTGTTGCAGGATGCTTCAGTGGCTCAGTTCGAGGAGCATCTGACTCTTGGTTTCAGCTCAAGTCATGATCTCAGGGTCATGAGATCAAGCCCCACATCAGGCTCCACACTCAGCATGGAGTCTGCTTCAGATTCTCTCTCCTTCTCCCTTCTGCTCACATTCTTTCTTTCTCAGAAAAACAAACAAACAAACAAAATCTTAAAAAAAAAAAAAAGCACTCTTGTTGCTCCACATCTTCACTAGCAATTGCTACTACCAAGTGTGTCTTTTTCAGATATTCTAGCTGACGTACTGGTTGTGAATCTATATTTCACATAGTCTTTGTACATACCTCTATAGTGTCATCTATTGTCTCCACTACTAAATGAAGCAAGCCCCTTAGGGTAAGTTCTATATTTTATGCACCATAAGCTCTCAGTATCCAACACATGGTAGGTGATTTTTGTTTTTAATGAAAGCAACATTGAATGAAAGAACAAAAGAATTATGTCTAATGAATAATTTCAAATGTGATTTGAGCATAGTTAAATATGTGTCTCTTTTGCATTATGTCCAGTGCATCAGAATTGGACATCTAATCCCACATTAATGTCCTTTCTAAAAATATCATCTTTTGAAATACATTTCAATTCATTAGAGCCATCTATTAAAATATTAATTTCTAAGCAAAAATTAATTTTGTCTCATATATTAAAATGAGACAAATGTATTTACTCTTAAAAAGGCTTTTACTACTTCTAATCAAGTACCAGTAACAACTTTCTAAAGTCAAAAATGATATTTGAACAATATGAGCTTTCTTTTAGTATGTGACTGCTTTGCTATATATTTTTTGTGATTGTGATGAAAAATATTAACAATAAATTATATTGAGGGCAGTATATAAAATAATATATACCATGTTATTTGAACATTTTTAAAAAGTTGATATACATGCAGTAAATCATTTATTCTTTCCCACTTTATTTTTTTTTTTTAAGATTTTATTTATTTAGTACAGAGAGAGCGAAAGAGGGAACACAAGCACAGGGGACCTGGAGAGGGAGAAGCAGGCTCCCCACAGAGCATGGAGAGGGAGAAGCAGGCTCCCCACTGAGCAGGGAGCCTTATATGGAGCTCAATCCCAGGATGCTGGGATCATGACCTGAGCTGAAGGCAGACACTTAACAATTGAGCTACCTAGGTGACCGTATTCTTCCCCACTTTAGACTATTTTCCCTACATCAAATGTATTACAATATATAATTATTGTTTCATAGACCATGAAATTAAGACCAATGGAATTTAAGAAAGTTTATGTCATTAATCTCTTAAAGTGTTAGGCCAGGATTTAAAGCTGGATTTAAAAGCAGGGTTTATTTTGTACTTCACTCTGACCATACATTCAAATGTATTTTTGATCTTAGTTAGTTGGTCTTAGCCAGCTAGTTTTTTTTTTTTTTTAATTCAACTACCAAAGGTAAAGTCCCTCAAAAATACAGCTATGTGATCTTATCTCTCATTACTGAATCACCTTGCTCTTTTATAGGGCACCTTACAGCAATAATGTGATATAGATATCAAAATAAGTAATGATGCAGAAGAAAGCTAAAAAGAGCAAATTTGTCAGAATGCACTATAATCATACAAGGTGATTCATTTCCTAATTTTCTTTTTACTTCAAATATAGCTGTAATGTCAATTTTTCTATAGTACCCTGAGGGATTCATAAGTTATTCTCAATGTCAGTGCTTTACTTCCCACATAGTCTCCATTCTTTCAGAAATAAAATTAGAGAAAGCAGAAGAAAGTGACTCAAAGTTTCTCAAACTTGTGCCATGTGAAAATTTATTCTCTAACCCATCTCCTGCCTCCCTTGCCAAGATTCTGGACTCTCATGTACTTTTTACTGACTCCTTAGAATTTATATTCTTTTCTCCTACTCTTTCTGAGTTAGAATGTGGATGGATGTCTACTTCCAACAGTAAATCAGTTGCTCTATGCACAAAGAACATTTGTTCTAGTAAATATTTTTCCTTGATTCCTCAGCAAAGTATGAGTTGAGAACTAGTTAGGCTTATGAAACGACATGAGGTTGGATGCCATGGGAATGTTTTATGTTGATTGAAAAATGTGGGAGACTAAGGTTTCTTAGTGGTTCAGTGGGAGAAGTATGATTGGTGTAGGTCTCATTGTTGTAACACAACTACCAATTTTCAAGTTGGTAGTCTAAACTTTTTCTTTTTTTAATTAAAAGGAAAGTTTAAATATTTTTTTCCCCAAATTTATAGTAACTAGTGCTATGAGTTTGTTCATTTATAGAATGGACGGAAATTAACTTGGAATCATTCACTGAGCCTAGTTTGAGGGTGGCATAAGTATTATATTATTGTCATATTTTACATTAAAAAAAAAAAAGTGTAACTTTTGAACTGTGGCCTCATTAGGGTAGCACTAGTTACCAGGTGGAATGGTTTCCAGGTGTGGGGTGTTTTGTTTTGTTTTGTTTTGTTTTATTTTGTTTTTATGGATGAGGTAAGATACTTAAAAAAAAAAAAAAATTAGATAACTCTGAAAAGAAAGGCTTTATTCAGCTGATGCACATTAGGAAGCCCCCGAAAAGCAGGTACCTTCCAATGAAGCAGGGTCAAGATTTTGACATGATAAGGGAAATTGCTTACCTGTCCTACAGTTTCAGCTTAAGCTGTTTTTTCTTTTAACTAGATCATTGCTCCTTGCTCAGAGTTCCAATAACCCATCAAAAAGATATTTTCTGAGAACTACTTTTGCAAAACCTGCACTTAATCAGCTAATGAGGGTGAGGAAGTTAGGTAGCATAAAGAAAATGGGGCAGAGGTAGAAAACAAAAGAAGGATTGGGAATTTTGCAATTTGTTACAACCTATGGACCTACTTGGCACATTATTTTTAGCCAAAGTCCATAGTTTGCATCAAGGTTCAATCCTGGAATTATATATCTATGGGATTAGACAAATGTATAATGACAGGTATCTACTATTATAGTCTTATACATAGTAGCTTCATTAACTTGACATTTTTCTGTGCTCTGCTATTCAAGCTTCCCTCTCCCCAACCCTTGCCAACCACTGATCTTTTAAATGTCTTCAGTTTTTCCTTTACCAGAAATGTCATATAGTTGAAATCATAATAAACGTAACACAATGTAGATGGGCTTCTTTTGCTTAGTAATATCAATTTGAGTTTTCTCCCTGTCTTCTCATGGCTTTATAGCTTTTTCTTTGAGTACTGAATAGTATTCCATTGTCTGGATGTACTATAGTTTATTTATCTGTTTACCTACTGAAGGAAATCTTGGTTGTTTCCAAGACTTGGTAATGATGGATAAAGCTTCTATAAACATATTTGTGAATGTAAGTTTTCAACTCTCTGGGTAGATACCAAGGAGTGTGATTGCTGGGTTGCTTGCTGAGAGTATGTTTAGTTTATAAGAAACTGCCGAACTGTCTTCTATAGTGGCTGTGGCAGTTTGGTTTCCCACCAGCAATGCATGAGGGTTCCTGTTGCTATAAATCCTCACAAGCCATGATGCCTGCGGTGTTCCAGACTTGGGTTATTCTAACAGGTCTGCGTTGTGTCTTCTTGTTTTAATCTGCATTTCTCTGATGACCTATTATGTGAAACATCTTTTCATATGCTTACCGGCCATCTATATATCTTCCTTGGTGAGGTGTCCTTGAGGTCTTTGGTTCATATTTGAATTGGCTTTCTTCTTGCTGAGACTTGAGAATTCTTTGTATGTTTTGGATACATTCCTTTATCAGGAGTGTCTTTTGTAAATATTTTCTCCCAGTCAGTGGTTTGTCTTCTACTCCTTTGACAGTATCTTTCACAAGAGAAGCTTTTAATTTTAATGAAACCCAACTTATTCTTTCTTTCATGAATCATCCCTTTTGTGTTTTACCTAAAAAAATCATTGCCAAACTTAAGATCTTTTAGATTTTCTTCTAAATTATCTTCTAGAAGTTTTAGAGTTTTGTATTTTACATTTATGTCTATGATCCATTTTGAGTTAATTTTCATAAAGGGTATAAGGCCTGTGTCTGGATTCTTATTTTTCCTCCTTTGTCAAAGATCAGTTGACTATATTTACGTGGGTCTATTTCTAGCCTCTCTATTCTGCTCCATTTATTTATATGTTTATTCGTTGGCCAATACCACACTGTCTTGATTATTGTAGCTTAATAGTAAGGCTTGAATTTGGGTAGTGTCAGTTTTCCAATTTCATTCTTTTCCTTTATTGGCTATTCTGGGTTTTTTGCCTTCCCGTATAAGCTTCAGAATCCATTTCTTGAACCTAAGAAACAAGATAAGTTGCTGGGATTCTGACTGGGGTTGCACTGAATCTATAGATTAAGATGAGAAGCACTCACTTCTTAAAAATACTGAGTCTTCCTATCCATGAATGTAAAGTAGTCTCCATTTATTTGGTTCTTTGATTTTATTCATCAGTGTTTTGTAGCTTTCATCATAAGATCTTATACTCATTTTGTTATCTTTATAACTTACTATTTCACTTTTGGGGGTGCCAATATAACTGCTATTGGGTTTTTTCATTTCAAAGTCCACTTACTCACTGCTAGTAAGAAAGCTATAGACTTTTATATATTAACCTTGTATCCTTCAACCTTGTTATAACTGCTTATTAGTTATAGCAATTTTTGTCAATTTTTCAGATTCTTGCAGCCAACCATAACATCAGTGAACATAGACAGTTTATTCTCTCCCTTCCTGTATACCTTTTGTTCTCTCTCTTGTTTTATTGAATAAACTAGAACATTTGTTGCTTTTAAAAAATTATATCCTATGGTATACTGAAGTGATCTTATGATACTGATATGGTAGAAAGGAGAAAAGGCCTTTAACAAGTTTTGTTTTTGTTTTTTCTGTTTTTTTTTTTCAATTTCAGAATTAAATTTCACTCGGTTAATCAACTTTGATTTTATAAAGGAGGAAACTAAGTTTAAGTGACTTGATCAGGATCACAGTAGCATAATACTCAAAAGAATGCTAACGTTTCTTTAGCTCAGTGATTATCAACCATGGGTGATTTTCCATCCCAGAGGATATTTGGCAATATATGGAGACATTTTTTATTGTCACAACTTGGGGAGAAGTGTTGTGTCTAGTGGGCAGAAATCAAGTATGATACTAAATCTCCTATAATGTTTAAGACATCCTCCCACAGTGAAGAATTGTTTAGTACAAAATGTTAATAAGCCCCAAATTCAGAAGTTATGGAACTCTTGACATTAGTTATATTAGTTAAGCTAACACAAAGTACTAAAACAAATTTTAGTTTCTTACATACTGGAAAGCTATCATTATTCAATTGAAACCAATGCAACTATTTCTATTGGGAGACTCTTGTTCCACCTGTGATCAGGTCACCAGATATGTTATCTATTGCTGTATAACAACTTACTCCTAAGTTTAAATTACCCATAAATTAACATGGCTTAACAACAACACATTTGCTTTTTTCTTATAATTTCTGTGGGTAAGGAATTTGGGAGCAGCTTGGTTGGACAGATCAGTTCTGGCAAAAAGTTTCTCATAAAGAGTCAGATATTTGCCAAAGTCGCAGTCATCTGGAGGGTTGATTAAGGATGAAAGCTTGCGATAGCTTCCAAGGGACTCATTGACATAGCTGGCAAATTCATGCTGGTTGTTGGCAGGTTCTTCAATTTCTCTCCACATGGGCTTTTCTGCAGGGCTGCCTGGGTGTCCCCATGGCAAAGGAAGCAAATTAAGAAATGGAAAAGGGGAGCTGCAATGCTTGTTATGACCCAGTTTTAAAAGTCACCTATCACTTAAGCAGTATCCTATTACCACACAGATCAGCCCCATTTCAATTTGGGAAAAGACTAAACAAAGGTTTGATCACTGAGATGTGAAATTTGGGGGTCATTCTCAATGCTGGTTATTACACCTCATTATATCCATTATGTTTCCACCAGCTTCAAAGATCACCACTAAGCTGTTCTTTCACCAAGGTGACACAGAGGGAAGAAGCAGAGAAAATCACATTCAGGAGATTTGGGGGTAGTGCTGGCTGTGCACATTCTCTCTTGCTAAACAAAAACCATAGGGGTGGTTGGAAAATGTAATTTCTCTCTGGGCTTAGGAAGAAAAGTAAACAGCTATTGCAAAACATCTACCAAGTTCTGTCATCCTTCCAGAAAGTTACTTGAACACAACATTCTGGGCACTGTCATGCCAAAAAGGCATTTCTTTAGAAATCAAAAACATACAAAACTATAATTGGGAGAACAAACCTAATTAAAAATAAGATTGAGGGGCGCCTGGGTGGCTCAGTGGGTTAAAGCCTCTGCCTTTGGCTCAGGTCATGATCCCAGGCTCCTGGGATCGAGCCCCGCATCGGGCTCTCTTCTCAGCGGGGAGCCTGCTTCTCCCTCTCTCTCTCTGCCTGCCTTTCTGCCTACTTGTGATCTCTCTCTCTGTCAAATAAATAAATAAAATCTTAAAAAAATAATAAAAATAAGATTGAGAGTCCCTATCCAATAAGAGCATATTATGCTGTTTAGCATTATATAATTATGCTTTTTATTCTAATATATTTAAAAAAATTCTTCACTTTTCCTAGTCATTAATTTACAAGGATAACAAACTCACCTGGATTAAGTATCTTCTTTTGTGCCATATAATGTATAAAACATTTAAAGACTCTAGAAAAAGCTGCTATAATCCCTATGCTACATGTCAGAAAATAGACTAAAACTATTCAATGTTATTCAAAATGAGAGAGCTATTATTTATTCTTTATGATAAACAAATATACAGAATTTATTATTTATTATAAGTAAAATATACAGAATTCAAATCTGAATTGGTCTCATCCTAGTCCGTACACATTTGTACCACACACAAAATAATGTATTTTCATCTTACCATCAGACTGGTAGTATTTTGCTCTTCCTTCCTTTTTTTTTTTTTTTAAAGATTTTATTTATTTATTTGACAGACAGAGATCACAAGTAGGCTGAGAGGCAGCAGAGAAAGAGGGGGAAGCAGGATCCCTGCTGAGCAGAGAACCCATTGTGGGGCTCTATCCCAGGACCCTGGGATCATGACCTGAGCCAAAGGCAGAGGCTTAACCCACGGAGCCACCCAGGTGCCCCTGCTCTTACTTCCTTAAGAGGATCTGTGAGGTCTTTTAAACTTGTATTTACTTACTTACTTATGTTTCCTTGATAGGCAAGTACTTACACATTCTTGATATGTCCAAAATTGCAAACTTTTCTTTAACCTTGTACAGAAGGATAAATGCAAAATAAAAGGAAACTCTAGCCTTGAAACAGTATTGTGTTAAGTCCTTATATCATATTTGGGGCTATTTTGGAGAGTGGCATCATGCATGCAAATAAAGGAGTGCATAAACAAAGAGATTTAGCTATAGAATATTTAAGTTGTATCAGCCAGAAGCTGAAAATACTTCTTTAAAGGACAGATTGTAGAGAAATCTACAGGAAGCCAAAATATTCTCTTCAAAGGAGTCTTTTGGACATACAGCATACCTTTGCTTACTTCCCATACATTTTGTATGACAAACAACTCAATGTCATTCAGCGCTTGGAAAGGTATTTTATGATCAAGTGATGATTACTTTAGGGTGATGAGATTTGAAAGGTATGCAAATGTGCTCTTTGATGGAAGAGCCATTTACCTCTGAAAAGCAACATTACTAGAAACCTGATACATTTAGAAGTAAATGGCAAACCCAGTGAGCCTCACAGTATTTGGCTGGTTCTTAATCAGCAACATATCCAGAAACATCCTGTGCCAGGATCAGAAAATGGTAATATCGTTAAGGCATTGGAAAAGTCCATAATTTTTCAGTCTTAGCTGTGAGCTAAATTGGGCTTAAAAATACACATTAAGATACAAAAGGACAATTGTCCCAGACATGTTCATAGACTTCTGATCTCTTTTCATTGCTCCTCTATTAATTTCCATTTAAGAAAGATGTGGGTGTTTTTTTTTTTTTTTT
>NW_019154106.1:23609966-23610841 GCF_002288905.1 Enhydra lutris kenyoni
GGGAGAAGCAGGCTCCCTGATGAGCAAGGAGCCCGATGTGGGACTCGATCCCAGGACGCTGGGATCATGACCTGAGCCGAAGGCAGCTGCTTAACCAACTGAGCCACCCAGGCGTCCTTTGTTTTTGTTTTTTTATATTTCCTATTGGTACGGTTGCTGTTTTTTTGTTTGTTTATAATTACTGCAGCTTGACTTACTTAACTTTGCATGTGGTTTACAGGAGTGTTCTTATCCTGGGGAATCCTCTCTATGTATTACTAATTAAAATCATTAGTTCATATATTGGGGGGCAAATTCTTAGATAGTTCTTATCACAGTCAGCTTATGAGGAATAGAGATTTTCTGGGGGCCTCATCTTTTGCCACTTGTATTCCCAGCCTAACTACCACCTCTCCCAAAGCCAACATTACCAATTAATAGTGCTACTATGGTTAGAAGGCTAACAAGAAAGACTTATCTCTCTCACCACCACACACTCCTTTCTCCCTCACCTTTTCAAGTTGAAAAAATAAAATTAACGTATACCAGGAATAAAATGCCTTGATAAAGGCATACTATTACATACTATTTACTTAAGATTTTACCTCAAGCATCCCTATAGAAACTTCACTACTGAACTATAACCCATGTTTTTATATCCATAGCTTAAAAAAGTATAAACATAATGAACTCACACGGCATCATATTATGGGATGCTTCAAAGACTTAAGTTCCTTTTGTTGATGTTCATTCAGAAAAATGAGTGAAAGAAAGGAAGGAAGGAAGGAAGGAAAGGGAAGGAAAGGAATGGAAAGAAAGGAAAGGAAAGGAAAGAAAAGGAAAGAAAGAAAAGAAAAGAAAAGAAAAGAAAAGAAAAGAAAAGAAAAGAAAAGAAA
>NW_019154106.1:23610851-23637957 GCF_002288905.1 Enhydra lutris kenyoni
GGAAAAGAAAAGAAAAGAAAAGTGACTCCAAACCAAGGTGGTATAGCATGGTAGCACAGCATCTGGTGATCTATCAAACTTTCATTTATACCGGCCAAAACACAAAAACCAAACAAAACAGAGCCAAAGCAAAAAAAAAAAAAAAAGTTGACTTTTGTCAAACTAAACCCTGAAAGTCCCTTCTAGTATATGTACTGTCCTAAACCATATTCAAGAGAGGTAGCTCCTGTGCACTGACTCTACCCATCATACGCAGATCAGATCCAATGGGGTAAGAAAACATAGTTCACTGGAAAGAATATTAACTTTAAAGTTAGATTATGTGAAAACACTGGAACAATTATTTAACTTCCAGAAGCCTCTGTATCTTCATCTTTAAAATTAGAAACCCTAAAATTAGTACCCAAGGTTTCTGTGAGAATTAAATACAGAATATGCACTAAATCTGAGAGCTGAAGGCTTGTTCAGTTAAGGTTACTGGTGCACAGTTTGAGCCCAGGAAGCTATTTGAGCCTCCCACCCTTGTAGTCCCTACAAGCCCAAAGGACCATTGGACAGGTGCAGGGGTTTTTATGTTTTCTTCTTTACTCTCCCAATATTTTTACTTACCTGTTGGATTCTTAGTTTATTTAAATTCTTAGTGGATCTCTAGTAGAGTGGAGCCAATCTAGTTTTCACCTCTGCTTTCAAATATTGGTGCAATGGGAAATACATAGCATGTAATGGCTATCTCCTTCATTTTGCAAGTTTCTAACTTCAACTGTCAAGAAACTCCTTGTCATCTCTATACTTTTCCCTGCCTAAACACCTTTCCTTGCCTAAAACAAAAACAAACAAACAAACAAACAAAGATATACTGATGACATTCAAAGACAGTGGTATTTTGAAGCAAACCAAAAAAATCACTCCTCAGAATTATACCTATCTGATCACCTAAGGAAAGTATATTTTAGAGGCATTGCTTCTTACTTTTTCTTATTTGATTCTAAGCTGAGCAACGGTAAAACAATATTATGTTGTTGAGAAAGCATGGGTTTGGAAATCAAATTGGCCTAGGGTCCATCTTGTCCCTACCACTAAACAGTTGTATATTTTGTTCATGCCTCCTTGTAGCTCTAATTCTCTCATCACACTGTAATTTTAATAATACCTGCTTACTGTGGTGATAACGTGCCTAATGCAATACACATTTCCCACAAACTACTTCTGTTTTGGAGATTCAAACCTTCCAGACTTCTGGCTCCCAGCCTGGTAGGCAGAAAATTTCAAAGTGCTGGATCCGATAAGTAACCTTGTGTATTTTCAGTGATAACCGTATATCATTGGTGCTTCAGTATGTATAATTCAATAGAATGAAGAAAATCTTCTTTTCTTTTCTCTTTTTTTTTTGTATTTTTGATTAAAAGCTATATTTTACATTAAAGGCACACAAGTCTTTGGCAATAAAAGAATCATGTAAAATTACAAATAAGAAAGCAAAATTATCCTCATTATAAGAAAATATAAGAAAGAAATATAGAAGAAATATAAGAAAATATAAGAAATACAAGAAAATAAGACTAATTTATACTTCAGTGTAAATGCATAAAAAGGATAAAAGCATGGCACTGTAACTGTATATATATATATATATATATATATATATATATATATGCATAGATATGTGGCATTGTGGGCATGTTTCACTCTACTCTGCGCTGTAGAAAAAGTCAGGTAAATGCCTCCCTTTGGCTCAGGTCATGATCCTGGAGTCCCCAGATCAAGCCTCATATCGGGCTCCCTGCTCAGGGGGGAGTCTGCTTCTCCCTCTGCCCCTCACCCTGATCTTGTGCTACTTCTCTCTCTCTCTTTCTTGCTTGCAAATAAATAAATAAAATCTTTTAAAAAGAAAGAATAAAAGAAAGAAGAGAAAAGAAAAGGAAAAAAATTCCTGATTCTTTGTTGGGAAATACCATTCATACCATTTTTAGTGATTACATTATTTTATATGAAATCACTTGAAAATATCTAATCAGTTCTCTACTGAAAAATATCCATAAAACAAAGCTCAGAGAAGTAACTGCGTAGGTCCCACAGATGAAGAGTACTGAGAAAGGGAAATGGACTTAGGTCTTCCTGTCCTCAAAGTCCACCTGCCGCCCCCCCCAACAGATTACTGGATTACTTTCCTTGCATTGCATTTCCGATTGTTAGAATGCACGTCACTGACCTAGGCAAATCATTCCAGGTTCTTTAAACCAAGTTAACGTTGTGGGTTATAGGACCCATTCGTTTTTGCCTTGTCACTCATATAAAATAAGGTTCTTGTCAATACAGTTGTAGCTCTGTGTGCTTAGAATGTGAAGACATTAAATGAAAAACCCTTGCTTTACATAATTCTGAAAGTTAACATGGAAAATTCCACTATAAAAAACACCCTCAGCTGCATTAGAAGCATTAGCCCCAGGCTTAGTTTGCACTGCACTAAAATGAGCAGTTAGAACAAGAAAACAATGTTCACCAGTTGCCTGGCATTGTGCAGACCCAGTCATAAAGTGCATGTTATGATGTAACACCCACTGGGACTAATTATTCCCTCTTCTGTGTGGAAGAGCACAAGCTGTGCAACCTTTGGGAGCTCTGACTCCTCAGAAAACCTTCTATTCCTCTCTCCTCCCACTCTTCCCACAATAGGGATTCTCCCATCAAGCCTCCATTTGGCTAAGAGAGAGAATAGAATCTGTGGTAATTGATAGTCTCTGTTCTGGCTTGAAGTGGAGCAAAAGCCTACGACTGTCACTCCTCTACTCAGACATAGTTAATGGGTTCCCACATTCTATGGGATAAAATCTTTAACATGGCCCCAGGCCCTCTAAGATCCAGCCCCATTGTCTTCACTGCTTTGTTTTCATCACTGCTTCCCGGTGACTACTCTGTCCCCTTCCACCAAGCCTGTCTATTCATAGCTTCCCAGAAGCCAAAATTCCCACCTCACCTTTCTGAACATCACTGCAGCTTCCAAAAATGCCTTCCTATCTCTTCTGCCCATGTGAAGTCAGCCCCTTCATACAATCAGGTTAATATGCCACCTGGTCCCTAACGACATCCAAACGACCTTGGGCTTTGCTAATGTCTTATTTACTTATTAGTAACACTTACTGACTCCTAAATGCATCTGTCTAAGGTGAGTTTTATTTTCTGACCACACGTGATTTTTCTTGGCCAGGAAAAGAATTGTCTCTTACTCTGTATGTGGCTGCTTAAATTCTGATATATCTTCTCTTAGGTGTTCAAGAGAGCTAAGTCTTTTAGGATAAAATCTTTTGCATTACAGTGATTTGGTGGGGGCGGTGGGGGGGGGGGGAGTCTTTTTTCTTGCAGAGTCACAGAGAAACATCTTTAATTTCATCCCTGTTTAAAAACCTTCTTTATCCCAGCCCTGTGTCAGCCCATCTGACACTACTGAACCCCAATTAGCACCTGTGATTTCAGGCAGTACCCATAACACTCATGAAGATAGTCTCAGATAAGAAAGAGGAGGTAGTTTCATTGTATATGGTCACAACAGAAGACATAATCCCCTTCAGAAGATCTCTCAGGGCCCTTTTTTACCAAAAAGGTCTGGAAGAGAAACGGAGCTGCTGAGTATGACAGTGAAATGTTGAACTTTTAAACAGGCATGCTGATTTAATGCTGGGAATATTTAAAGAGGCCTTTAGCTGTTTTGCTGTTCTCATATTATAGGCAAATAGTCATAGTTTATCTTCTGCTGGGCTGCTTTGGGGTCTTCTAAGCCAATCTCAGTAGGTAAATATCAATTGTTCAGCCATAAAAGTCCATAAAAACCAGAGTTCCAGAAAGAGCATTATGTTTCGCATACAGTAATGTGTTTGTAAGTGTTTTATAAGCCCCGTGCAACAAAAATGGGAGTGTGAATACCGACACTATGATATTTCAATTACTCTCTGGGGCATTTAATAATTTAGCAATATGTTTCAATCAAGTTCACACTACATTTATTAAAGAGCTTTATGTGGTTTTCTTTTTCAATTTGAAGCTAATACGTGGCTAAAAAAAAACTTCAAGTAAATGTGTGGCATTAATCCTTGTATACCAGCCGATGTTTACAACAGCACATCATGGGATATTACTTCTGGAATGACTTAAAAGCCAAATCATGAATTTAGAGGGCTATATGAATTCCCATTATCAATTTTCAACCACCTAGACAATTCTATAGGATATAAACTAAAGCAACCGTATATCATAAACTAGGCCCCCCGTCCATTTATCTTGCTTATTACGCGTCACCTACAATTCCCCAACTAGACCCTGGCAGGTAAAGAAACAATTTTTAATCAACCCCATTTTAATGACACTTAGAATATTATTCCTCACCCAAATGGATATATCTCTTCCCCTTTCGTTAACAGAAGAAACATTTAGTTTGCTTTTCTACACCCACAGATTATCGGTCTAGAATTGGTATACCTAGGAAGTATTCAATAATTTAAGAATCAACACAGCTATAGGGTTTGTTTTAAGGCGTGTTTTTTGGACAGTTCCAGATTTGGTTATTCTCTGAATGCACTGTTCCATTTTACAAGACCAGGGTAACAGACAACAGAGGTACTATACCCAGATTGCCTTGGGTCCCTTTTATATTTCTGTAAGCCCTTCCCTGAGTTCTTGTTAATGGTTTATGCCTGAGACTCTTTTCCTGTGTGTGGCCCACAGACTATTAGGGCCACTTTCCTGTGCAAGCACAGAGTTTAAACCCTTTTGGTGCAGACTTTAGCTAATAATGCAAAGATTGACAGGTTAGGGTGTGAGACTTAAGTCCCTGGCCTCAGGATTTGGTAATTCCTGAAGAAAATCTCACACTCCAGAATTTTTCAGTGAAATCAGCGGAAATGACCTTCTGCCATACTTTCCCACAAATCATAGCCTTGTTTGGCTTCCCTTTCTTGTCCTGCTTCTCCTTTCACCAGGTTATATTGGGAGTTCTTCCTACTAAATCACTTGAATACAAATGCTCACTTTGAGTTTTACCTGAGGGGAACTTGAAATAAAATAGCTTTGTTTCACGTAAAATTTTCTTTGTATTAAGTACAATTCTTTGTCTACCAGTAAAGAATGATATGGACATAATTTAATTGTCCTTTGTAATAATATTTTGGTCATGGTTTCTTTTGGGAAGAGTGTGCATTTAGGAATTAAACCGAGGTTCAAAGTCAGTCTGGACAGTTCACTAACTATGTAACACTGGAAACATGACTAGTTGTTGCTTCCTCAATTCCATTGGAATAAATCCCCAGAGGAACGTTCAGAATATTTCTAGCATAGTGCTTTGTTCATAAAATTTATTATCAAATAGCTCTCTTTGAGCCATCCCTCTACTTGTTTGAAAATGTTTAATCTACCAAAAGTATGATACATTCAACCCAACAGCAGTAGGAAACTCCATTAATTTATCCCATATAGGTTAAACCATGTCATGCTGACTATTGATCTTTCAGGAAAAGACGGGATTTTAAGAGGGTAGGAGACAGAAAGGCATAGAGTTTAGAGGCATTATGCTTCTGAATATGTCATGACAGATGATATATCTTCACTCTAATCCAGAAAGCCAATACTATTTTCTACCTTTTTCCTCCCACCTGTGGTGGTATCGCCAAACTTGAATAGACATGTCATTATAGAAGCAAAGATTTTTTAAACTCCAGATGTTAGGGAGAAATGTAGCTTTAAAAGTTTACCAGAAAAGTCAAAGTCACCTCATATTTATTATAAAGGCAAGCTACTTAGTGAGCGTGTCTATGAGGTAGGAACATTATACTGTTCAGGTTATCTTATAGTTAAAATTATTTGCCCAACATCTGTGATCCCTTCCTCCTTTCTCATAGAAATCCTCTTTGTTTAGATATCTAACCTTTCTCATGCAAGTCCTTGTGGTGCGAGCGAATCTGAATTCAGCTCCATCTCCATGAGAGGGCATGAACAGTCGAAACATAACGTCATGTTAATTGATTTAAAAAAATGAAAAAGTACATGACCTAACTTGGGCAAATAAATTTTGAGTGAAGTATTTCTAAGTCTTTTGAATAAGTTAGTACCGGAATTTGAGAGAAATCTGAAGTAAGTTTCCTATCTCTCACTCATTTTCATGGGAAGTTATCAATCACATATGAGTTTAACAACTGCTGCAACCATTTCACAGTTGGACTAAAGATGAAACACTGAAGGAAGAAGCAAATTCCAAAGAATTGCAGAGAAATAGGGGCACCTGGGTGGCTCTGTGGGTTGATCCTCTGCCTTCTGCTCAGGTCATGATCTCAGGGTCCTGGGATCAAGCCCTGCATTGGGCTCTCTGCTCAGCAGGGAGACTGCTTCCCACCCCCCCACCCCCCACCACCTGCCTCTCTGCCTACTTGTGATCTCTCTCTCTGTCATAAATAAATAAAATCTTAAAAAAAAAAAAAGAATTAACAGAGAAATAGAATTAGAGCACTCAATTCCAAAGAGAGTCCTTTCTCTGTTTGTGTGAACTAATACATTTCCATATTTTTAAAGTCAATTTGATAGGGTTTATTTTGGTAACAAATTACAACCAACCTGCTGAATTAAATGACATGATTTTATTCCCTCACAGTTCTGGAGGCCAGAAGTCTGAAATTAAGGTGTTGATGTGACTGGTTCCTTCTGGAGGCTGGGAGGGAGAATATTCCCTATGCTTATTTCCCAGCTTCTGGGGGCTTCTGGCAATTCTCAGCATTCGTTGGTATATAGACACATCCCTCCAATCATTACCCCAGTTTTTTCATGACTTTCAATCTGTGTACCTTCATATGTCAAATCTCTCTCCTCTTTATTACAAGGACAATAGTCATTGGATTCAGGGCCTGCCCTAAATCCTGAATGATCTTGCCTCAAGATCCCTTACTTAAAACTACAAAGGCCTTATAAGGTCGCATTCACAGGAACCAGGGGTTAGGACTTGGAGATGACATGTTTTTTGGAGACACATGATTCAATACACTACAGTTGAATTTTGTTACTCACAGATAATCATTTTTTCTGATAATGGACTCCAATTTAACTCAAATAAATAATCCCTTTATTCTGTGGCATAACTCTAGGAGCCTGGTCTTAAAAATGATCAAATTCTACAATTTAAACTTTGAAAGGGCATTTTTGGTCATCTCATCTAATGTTTCCCTTACCATAAAAATCTCTTTAAGGAGTTCCTAAACAACAGCTGACTCTGGTACTGGTTTTAATTACTCTGAAATGTATATATTTTTCATGACATCTATATATCTTCCAGAAAATTCTGACCATTTGAAATTTTCTATGACCAGAAAGCATATCTTGCTTTTGAAGAGCCCAAATCATGTAGTTTGCATATATGAAAGATCATGTTAGATCCTTATTGGAGCCATAAAAAAAGTACATGGTACTAAGAGTAATCTCTGAAAGAGTGTATTGGATTAACAGATAGAAGAGAAAAAAATGTCTGATTTGGGCAAGGAGTTGAATTTCTGCATAGTTTACTCTATGTGAATTTACCATTAAGACTTTTAAAATAAAATATTTGATACTATTATATAGAGAGGTAAGTTAAAATGAAGTTTGTGGACCTTAGTAAATGGAAACCAAATGCTCATATCCTCTGGTACAAAATGAAATGAGGAAGACACACAAAACATCCAGAAGTAAGACAGAATAAAGTGTCATGGATGTGAAATTGTTTCTGATTTTAGAATCTTTAATATTTATTCCATAAACACCCAGAAGTATCAGTTTGTACTTCCTACCATTTCCCTTCAAAACTATTGCAAAAACATTGGGACTCCTGGGTGGCTCAGTTGGGTAAGCAGCATCTTGGGATCAAGCCCCACATCGGGCTCCTTGCTCAGCAGGGAGCCTGCTTCTCCCTCTGCCTCTGCCTGCCATTCTGTCTGCCTGTGCTTGCTCTCTCTCCCTCTCTCTCTCTGACAAATAAATAAAATCTTAAAATAAAAAACTATTGCAAAAACAATTTGTGAGGCTCTTAAAAGAGATAAAATCAGATTTTTCAAAAATATAAGGGGATCCAAATTCCTAAAAACACCTAAAAAATCAGGGGTTTTAAATATGAACTCTTCGAACTGAGTCTCAAGATAGAATACCATAATTGTATGACTCTAAAGGTATAGACATGAACAAAACTCTTGCCAAACAATGCTCAATTCACACTTCCAGCCAGCTATTCTCAAAGTTGAAACTATCTCAAAAACAGACAATAAAAATTAAAAATAAAAGAAGTATCAACAGATACTTTAAGAAAACCTGATACAATGGATCCTTCATAGAGGATTTAGATTCCATTCCTGTCTTTACCTCTTCCAAGTCAATGATCCAATTACTAAGTTATTTTTTTCCATATAAAATAAAAGTCCAGATTCATTTAGAGAAACACTGGACTCTTCACACATACCTAGCAGAATGGCCAAAACCCAAAACACTGACAATGTCAGATGCTGACAAGGATGTGGAACAACATGAACTCACGGCTGGTGGGACTGCAAAATGGTATAGCCACTTTGGAACACAAGTTGGCAATTTCTAACAAAGCTAAAATACTCTTATCATATGATTCAGCAATCACCCTCCCTGGTACCAACTCATTTACCCAAATGAGTTGAAATATATCCAAGAACAAAAATCTATGCAGATGTTTATAACAGCTTTATTTCTAATGGCCCAAACTTGGAGAAAACCAAGATGCCCTTTAGTAGATGAATGGATAAATAAACTGTGGTACATCCAGAAAATGGAATACTATTCAGCACTACAAAAGAAATGAGCTTTCAAGCCATGAAAAGACATGAGGAAACTTAAATGCATATTACTAAGTAAAAGAAGCCAATCTGAGAAGGCTACATCCTTTAAGACTGCAACTACATGACATTCTGGGAAAGACAATTATGAAGATGGTAAAAAGATCGGTGGTTGCTAAGGATTAAGGTAAATAGAGGGATAAGCAGCTGGGACACAGAGGACTTTAAGGGCAGTGAAAATATTCTTTATGTTTATGTTTATAATGGCTACATGTCATTGTACATTTGTCAAACCTGTAGAATGTATATCAAAGACAAAAAGAACCTTACTGTAAACTATGAAATGGGCAATAATGGTATGTCAATATAGGTTCAAATGTCCTCTGGCTCAAGATACTGATAGTGGGAGAGGCTATGGGAGATAGGGGAGGAAAGAGGCGGGATGAGGAAGGAAATATATGAAACTATTGTATTTCCCACTCAATTTTGTTGTAAACCTAAAACTTCTCTAAAAAACAAAGTCTATTAAAAACAGAACACTGGGGGAGGAGTCAAGATGGCGGAGAAGTAGCAGGCTGAGACTACTTCAGGTAGCGGGAGATCAGCTAGATAGCTTATCTAAAGATTGCAAACACCTACAAATCCAACGGGAGATCGAAGAGAAGAAGAACAGCAACTCTAGAAACAGAAAATCAACCACTTTCTGAAAGGTAGGACGGGCGGAGAAGTGAATCCAAAGCGACGGGAAGATAGACTGCGGGGGGAGGGGCCGGCTCCCGGCAAGCGGCGGAGCAACGGAGCACAAAATCGGGACTTTTAAAAGTCTGTTCCGCTGAGGGACATCGCTCCAGAGGCTTAACCGGGGTGAAGCCCATGCAGGGTCAGCGTGGCCTCAGGTCCCGCAGGGTCACAGAAGGATCAGGGGTGTCTGAGTGTCGCAGAGCTTACAGGTATTAGAACAGGGAAGCCGGCTACAGAGACAGAGCCGAGGAGTGAGCTCTAAGCTCGGGGTTACCTTGAACCAGTCGCAGGCTCGGTCAGCTCGGAGCGCGGCCGGAGGCAGGGTGACGGGAGTAAATCGGCGCTGTTCTCTGAGGGCGCACTGAGGAGTGGGGCCCCGGACTCTCGGCTCCTCCGGGCCGGAGACCGGGAGGCCGCCATCTTCATTCCCGCCCTCCGGAACTCTACGGAAAGCGCTCAGGGAACAAAAGCTCCTGAAAGCAAACCTGAGCGGATTACTCAGCCTGGCCCGGGTAAGGGCGGTGCAACTCCGCCCGGGGCAAAGACACTTGAGAATCACTACAACAGGCCCCTCCCCCAGAAGATCAACAAGAAGCCCAGCCAGGACCAAGTTCACCTACCAAGGAGTGCAGTTTCAATACCAAGGAGAGCAGCGGAATTCCAAAGGAGGAGAAAGCAAAGCACGGAACTCAGCTTTCTCCCCATGATTCTTTAGCCTTGCAGTTAATTTAATTTTTTTTTCTTTATCAATTTATTTTTCTTCTTCTGCTAATTTTTTTTTAACTTTTACCCTTTTCTTTTTTAACGTTTTTTAACTAGTTTATCTAATATATATATATATTTTTTTCCTTTTTATATTTTTTCTTTATTGGTTTTCTTTTTTTAATTGTTTATTTTTTTTTTCTCCTTTCTGAACCTCTTTTTATCCCCTTTCTCCCCCCCTCACGATTTGGGATCTCTTCTGATTTGGCTAAAGCTTATTTTCCTGGGGTTGTTGCCACCCTTTTAGTATTTTACTTGCTCCTTCATCTACTCTTATCTGGACAAAATGACAAGGTGGAAAAATTCACCACAAAAAAAAGAACAAGAAGCTGTACCAAAGGCTAGGGACCTAATCAATACAGACATTGGTAATATGTCAGATCTAGAGTTCAGAATGACGATTCTCAAGGTTCTAGCCGGGCTTGAAAAAGGCATGGAAGATATTAGAGAAACCCTCTCAGGAGATATAAAAGCCCTTTCTGGAGAAATAAAAGAACTAAAATCTAACCAAGTTGAAATCAAAAAAGCTATTCATGAGGTGCAATCAAAAATGGAGGCTCTCACTGCTAGGATAAATGAGGCAGAAGAAAGAATTAGCGATATAGAAGACCAAATGACAGAGAATAAAGAAGCTGAGCAAAAGAGGGACAAACAGCTACTGGACCATGAGGGGAGAATTTGAGAGATAAGTGACACCATAAGATGAAACAACATTAGAATAATTGGGATTCCAGAAGAAGAGGAAACAGAGAGGGGAGCAGAAGGTATATTGGAGAGAATTATTGGAGAGAATTTCCCCAATATGGCAAAGGGAACAAGCATCAAAATCCAGGAGGTTCAGAGAACCCCCCTCAAAATCAATAAGAATAGGTCCACACCCCGTCACCGAATAGTAAAATTTACAAGTCTTAGTGACAAAGAGAAGATCCTGAAAGCAGCCCGGGAAAAGAAGTCTGTAACATACAATGGTAAAAATATTAGATTGGCAGCAGACTTATCCACAGAGACCTGGCAGGCCAGAAAGAGCTGGCATGATATATTCAGAGTACTAAACGAGAAAAACATGCAGCCAAGAATACTATATCCAGCTAGGCTATCATTGAAAATAGAAGGAGAGATTAAAAGCTTCCAGGACAAACAAAAACTGAAAGAATTTGCAAATACCAAACCAGCTCTACAGGAAATATTGAAAGGGGTCCTCTAAGCAAAGAGAGACCCTAAAAGTAGTAGATCAGAAAGAAACAGAGACAATATACAATAACAGTCACCTTACAGGCAATACAATGGCACTAAATTCATATCTCTCAATACTTACCCTGAATGTTAATGGGCTAAATGCCCCAATCAAAAGACACAGGGTATCAGAATGGATAAAAAAACAAAACCCATCTATATGTTGCCTACAAGAAACTCATCTTAAACCTGAAGACACCTCCAGATTTAAAGTGAGGGGGTGGAAAAGAATTTACCATGCTAATGGACATCAGAAGAAAGCAGGAGTGGCAATCCTTATATCAGATCAATTAGATTTTAAGCCAAAGACTATAATAAGAGATGAGGAAGGACACTGTATCATATTCAAAGGAACTGTCCAACAAGAAGATCTAACAATTTTAAATATCTATGCCCCTAACGTGGGAGCAGCCAACTATATAAACCAATTAATAACAAAATCAAAGAAACACATCGACAATAATACAATAATAGTAGGGGACTTTAACACTCCCCTCACTGAAATGGACAGATCATCCAAGCAAAAGATCAACAAGGAAATCAAGGCCTTAAATGACACACTGGACCAGATGGACATCACAGATATATTCAGAACATTTCATCCCAAAGCAACAGAATACACATTCTTCTCTAGTGCACATGGAACATTCTCCAGAATAGATCACATTCTTGGTCCTAAATCAGGTCTCAACCGTTATCAAAAGATTGGAATCATTCCCTGCATATTTTCAGACCACAATGCTCTAAAGCTAGAACTCAATCACAAGAGGAAATTTGGAAAGAACCCAAATACATGGAGACTAAACAGCATCCTTCTAAAGAATGAATGGGTCAACCAGGAAATTAAAGAAGAATTGAAAAAATTCATGGAAACAAATGATAATGAAAACACAACGGTTCAAAATCTGTGGAACACAACAAAGGCAGTCCTGAGAGGAAAATATATAGCGGTACAAGCCTTTCTCAAGAAACAAGAAAGGTCTCAGGTACACAACCTAACCCTACACCTAAAAGAGCTGGAGAAAGAACAAGAAAGAAACCCTAAACCCAGCAAGAGAAGAGAAATCATAAAGATCAGAGCAGAAATCAATGAAATAGAAACCAAAAAAACAATAGAACAAATCAACGAAACTAGGAGCTGGTTCTTTGAAAGAATTAATAAGATCGATAAACCCCTGGCCAGACTTATCAAAAAGAAAAGAGAAAGGACCCAAATAAATAAAATCATGAATGAAAGAGGAGAGATCACAACTAACACCAAAGAAATACAGACAATTATAAGAACATACTATGAGCAACTTTACGCCAACAAATTTGACAATCTGGAAGAAATGGATGCATTCCTAGAGACATATAAACTACCACAACTGAACCAGGAAGTAATAGAAAGCCTGAACAGACCCATAACCAGTTAGGAGATTGAAACAGTCATCAAAAATCTCCAAACAAACAAAAGCCCAGGGCCAGATGGCTTCCCGGGGGAATTCTACCAAACATTTAAAGAAGAACTAATTCCTATTCTCCTGAAACTCTTCCAAAAAAGAGAAATGGAAGGGAAACTTCCAAACTCATTTTATGAGGCCAGCATCACCTTGATCCCAAAACCAGACAAGGATCCCATCAAAAAAGAAAACTACAGACCAATATCCTTGATGAACACAGATGCAAAAATTCTCGCCAAAATACTAGCCAATAGGATTCAACAGTACATTAAAAGGATTATTCACCACGACCAAGTGGGATTTATTCCAGGGCTGCAAGGTTGGTTCAACATCCGCAAATCAATCAATGTGATACAACACATTAATAAAAGAAAGAATAAGAACCATATGATACTCTCCATAGATGCTGAAAAAGCATTTGACAAAGGACAGCATCCCTTCCTGATCAAAACTCTTCAAAGTGTAGGGATAGAGGGCACATACCTCAATATTATCAAAGCCATCTATGAAAAACCCACCGCAAATATCATTCTCAATGGAGAAAAACTGAAAGCTTTTCCGCTAAGGTCAGGAACATGGCAGGGATGTCCGTTATCACCACTGCTATTCAACATAGTACTAGAAGTCCTAGCCTCAGCAATCAGACAACAAAAGGAAATTAAAGGCATCCAAATCGGCAAAGAAGAAGTCAAACTATCACTCTTCGCAGATGATATGATACTATATGTGGAAAACCCAAAAGACTCCACTCCAAAACTGCTAGAACTTGTACAGGAATTCAGTAAAGTGTCAGGATATAAAATCAATGCCCAGAAATCAGTTGCATTTCTCTACACCAACAACAAGACAGAAGAAAGAGACATTAAGGAGTCCATCCCATTTACAATTGCACCCAAAACTATAAGATACCTAGGAATAAATCTAACCAAAGAGACTAAGAATCTATACACAGAAAACTATAAAGTACTCATGAAAGAAATTGAGGAAGACACAAAGAAATGGAAAAATGTTCCATGCTCCTGGATTGGAAGAATAAATATTGTGAAAATGTCTATGCTACCTAAAGCAATCTACACATTTAATGCAATTCCTATCAAAGTACCATCCATTTTTTTCAAAGAAATGGAACAAATAATCCTAAAATTTATATGGAACCAGAAAAGACCTCAAATAGCCAAAGGAATATTGAAAAAGAAAGCCAAAGTTGGTGGCATCACAATTCCGGACTTCAAGCTCTATTACAAACCTGTCATCATCAAGACAGCATGGTACTGGCACAAAAACAGACACATAGATCAATGGAACAGAATAGAGAGCCCAGAAATAGACCCTCAACTCTATGGTCAACTAATCTTCGACAAAGCAGGAAAGAATATCCAATGGAAATAAGACAGCCTCTTCAACAAATGGTGTTGGGAAAATTGGACAGCCACATGCAGAAAAATGAAATTGGATCATTTCCTTACACCACACACGAAAATAGACTCAAAATGGATGAAGGATCTCAATGTGAGAAAGGAATCCATCCAAATCCTTGAGGAGAACACAAGCAGCAACCTCTTCGACCTCAGCCGCAGCAACATCTTCCTAGGAACATCGCCAAAGGCAAGGGAAGCGAGGGCAAAAATGAACTATTGGGATTTTATCAAGATCAAAAGCTTTTGCACAGCAAAGGAAACAGTTAACAAAACCAAAAGACAACTGACAGAATGGGAGAAGATATTTGCAAATGACATATCAGATAAAGGGCTAGTGTCCAAAATCTATAAAGAACTTAGCAAACTCAACACCCAAAGAACAAATAATCCAATCAAGAAATGGGCAGAGGACATGAACAGACATTTCTGCAAAGAAGACATCCAGATGGCCAACAGACACATGAAAAAGTGCTCTACATCACTCGGCATCAGGGAAATACAAATCAAAACCACAATGAGATATCACCCCACACCAGTCAGAATGGCTAAAATTAACAAGTCAGGAAATGACAGATGCTGGTGAGGATGCAGAGAAAGGGGAACCCTCCTACACTGTTGGTGGGAATGCAAGCTGGTGCAACCACTCTGGAAAACAGCATGGAGGTTCCTCAAAATGTTGAAAATAGAACTACCCTATGACCCAGCAATTGCACTGCTGGGTATTTACCCTAAAGCTACAAACGTAGTGATCCGAAGGGGCACGTGCACCCGAATGTTTATAGCAGCAATGTCTACAATAGCCAAACTATGGAAAGAACCTAGATGTCCATCACAGACGAATGGATAAAGAAGATGTGGTATATATACACAATGGAATACTATGCAGCCATCAAAAGAAATGAAATCTTGCCATTTGCGATGACGTGGATGGAACTAGAGGGTATTATGCTTAGCGAAATAAGTCAATCGGAGAAAGACATTTCTATGATCTTTATATGATCTCCCTGATATGAGGGAGAGGAGATGCAACATGGGAGGTTAAGGGGGTAGGAGAAGAGTAAATGAAACAAGATGAGATTGGGAGGGAGACAAACCATAAGTGACTCTTAATCTCACAAAACCAACTGAGGGTTAATGGGGGGAGGGGGGTGGGGGGGATTATGGACATTGGGGAGGGTATGTGCTATGGTGAGTGCTGTGAAGTGTGTAAACCTGGCGATTCACAGACCTGTACCCCTGGGGATAAAAATATATTATATGTTTATAAAAAATAAAATAAAATAAAATAATTAAAAAAAAAGAATAAAAAAAAAAGAACACTGTAATCTATAAATAAACTTTAAAAACAATTTCATAAGTAGTTCTCAAAAATCATATTAAAAAATGTTTTTCGGTATTTTTCCAAATCTATTTTTTGTATATAGTATTTTTCTTGCTTAATATTATATAATACTATTATTAAATAATAAATATTATTAAATTATAAGATTGTTTGTTAGTTCTAAAGATATCTGCCTACATATTATGGTCCAGACACTATTAGAGGCAGTTGGAATGTAATTATAAATTTGAAAGAAAAACTTTCTGTTTTCATGAAAGATGAATTCTCAAAGAAAGTAAATACTCCAAAGAGACACGTCTATAAATAAATTTTAATTTGCTGATCCGTATTGTGCAAATATAATGATAATGAGCGTAGGGTTTATATAAATTAAAATTAATTCTTCTCATTGAAAATAAGAAATATCTCCCACTACTTTTTTTTTTTTTCTTGATACACTAGAAAGCTGGTATTTTACCTTGGAAAACCGGTAATTTTAGGTTATTTTCTATCTTTGTGAAATACATACAAATCTTTTTAAAATCTAAATAAGCCTCTTGACAGCTTTAAAACCCAGGGGTATCTTTCTCAGGGATCTAGGAACAATTTTTTGAAATGCAATCATTAGAAAATACAGTGTTCCTATCTCCTGGTTTCTGTGGGATGGTAGAAGCCTTTAGTGGGTGCCATGTTTCAAGTTGCAAAAATTTACCTCTTGTCATAAAATAGGAGAGGTTTGTTTTTCCTTTGGATAAAGCCAATGGCATATCACAGATAGTGATCATCCCAATTAGCAAGTGAGTTTAAGATGAACCATGTATGACAAATAGCATTGTCAAGTGCTTTTATTAGAAAACTCCTTATTGTTTATCTTGAGAACACACATGTGCTGGATTGTATCTGCTTGAATATATAGAAGGATGAACTTTCTTCCTGTCTTTGATTTGTCGGGAGATGGCCGGTGATGTGCATCAGATTCTGGTTTAATGCTTCTTTATCAATAAAATTGCGTTTTTTCTCTTCTGCTGTTGTGGAGAGGTTTTCTGGGTTAGAAAGATATTTTGTTTTTAATTACATTTCCCCAACATGAGATTGAGAATTCTGTAACAGGTCGTTTGTGGGCTTGTGAATTCAGAGAGAATGACCTGTAAAATTCTCTAGAGAGATGGCGTTTGAGTAGAGATCTGAATGTTAGCATGGAACCAGCCATATAAAATATCTGTGGTGAAGAGTACAAGCAGTGAGAATAGCAAGTGTACCAGCTGTAAGACGAAGATGAGCCGGGCTTGTTTAATAACACAAATCAGCCAGTGAACATGACGTTTAGAGGATGACAAATAAGGTGAGAAAGATAAGCGGTGGCCAGGTTAGGTAGGTTTGGCAGTCATTAAAAAGAGTTAGAAAAAAATTCTGAGTGAAACTGTGTGTTACAATCTGGCTCCATGCTGAAAGATATTACTATGTCTGTTTTTTACGGACCCTGAAGGAGAGAGAACTTCAGCGAGAAACTGACTCAGTGTCTCTTACAGCTGTCCAGGCAACAAATAGGACTACGGTAACAGTGGTGGATGTTTAGTGAGGTGGGTGAATTCAGAATAAATCTGGAGGTAGACACTCCATTTGGAGATGAAGACTAAGAAAAAGAGGGAACTAGGAATCACTCTTAAGTCTTTGGCCTTTCTGACTGGATGGATGATCACCATAAAGAGCTATTGCAGATTGTGGATATTAAAGGGGGTGGGGAACCCTCCCCAGCCATGCAGAGCGTGAGACACCCATTAGGTATTCAAACAGAGACATCGAGTCAGCAGCTAAAGAGGAGTCTGGAAACTCAGAAATACATTTTGGAAAATCAACAATTTAAATTATATTTTCAACCATGGGTCTGAATGTTATCTAGAATAGAGTAGAGGTAGTGAAATACACACACACACACACACACACACACACACACACACACACAAACACACAAAACAGTGGATGCAAACTATACCCTCAGGCAAATGAACATTTGGAGAACTCAAAAAGGGGGAGAAACCAGGGAGGAGAATAAAGAAGAGTCTACTTAGTAGAGTAATAAATAAAACGAAATTATGATGTTTCCCATGCAAAGTAATAATGCTGGTTTAAAAAGAAGTCCGTTGGGTTAGAAACTGTTTAAGTTCAAGGGTGATAAGGACAGATATTTGATACTTTTATTTGGAAAGCTGGTCATTTGGTGACTTTGATGAGATCAATTTCAATGGAATGACGGGGCAGAAAATCTCAGTTGAGTGGAATAAGGTGAAGAAAAAGATTGCCAGGATCCTAGTGTGAATGGCTTATGTGTGGTGGGGGGGAGTGATTACAGGAGTATCAGTAGCAGAATGGAGATGTTTTAGAGGAGAGAAGGGAGCCAGTAACCGGTGCCCTATTAAGTCAGTTACCTCAGTGGGTAACTGGAATTTAAGCCCACTGGGAAGACTCTGGGAGCCAGGGTAGATGGCATGCCTCAAAGTTATCTAAACTACGTGGGGAAGCAATTATGGTATTTATACCCACACGCCTGCTTACCACTGGTTGAAGCTACTCCTGGTGTCTTAAATCAGGTGGAACTTCTAATCTGTACCATGAGCACCACAGATGTTTTAACACCATGGAAGAGCCACCAGGCAAAGGAAAACAGATAGGAGTGTCTAGGAATTGGCTGGAAATGAGTGTGGGCACTGACAGCATTAACCACACACAGTACCTTGTTTGCATTGCTTTTTGTTATAATGGCCACAATGTGAAAAACACAAGATGGGCAGGATGTGTTTAGCCATCTCTTTGTACCCAGCACGCTGCTGACCCTGGCATATTCAGTCCCTTCGCTTCATTTTACCTCAGATTCCAAGACCCCAGCTATTTTGTTGTTTCTTTTGTTGACAATATAGATATTTTCAGAGATTTTTATTTTTTCATTCTGTAACCAGAATGAAAAAAAAAAAAAACAAAAAACAAAACTCACCACCACCCTTGATAACTTATTCTTTTATTCATCTCATTTTTCTTACTTGAGTTCTATTTTTTTTTACTTGAGTTCTGTTTTTTAATGAACTTTCAATATCCCCAAGTTTTCTTTATAACATACCTAGATGAAATATTCATGAAGCATACCTGGGTGAAATACTTTCTGAGGCTTCATATAGGAAAAAAATGGTTTTTATTCTTTTCCAACATGATTAACAACTTTGTTGGATATTAAGATCTTCATATATAGTAGCCCCACTCAAATGGTGTTCTTACTTTTATTATTGGATTTTGTTTAAAAATTTTTTTTAAAAAGGAAAAAAAAAGAAATAAAGCTAAATGATTTTGGTATGTATTTCTAGAAACCTTTTTTTTTTCCTCCTTTGGAAATTTTTGGTATTTTTTCATCACTGAAATATAAAAATATTTCTTATTTATGTAATTGTCATAAAACATTTTAATTCATTTTTTAAATTTTTAAAAGATTTTATTTATTAATTTCCAGAAAGAGAAGCAGCACAGGGAGAGGGAGAAGCACACTATCTGCTAGCAGGGAGCCTGATCTGGGGCTCAATCCCAGGACCCTAGGATCATGACCTGAGCCAAAGGAAGATGCTTAATCAACTGAGCCACCTAGGTGCTCTTTAATTATTTTTTATTTTAAATTTCCTTTCCTTTTTTACATATTGGTAGGTTTGGTTTTTCTTTTTTTTTTTTTCCCTCTGTAAAGTCTTCTACTCTGTTTCTCCTATTTTCTCCTATGACAGACTTAAAATGCATAGGTTGGAATCCTAACATCAGTTCCCCCCAAAAAATGTCTTTTAATATAATTTCCCAACTCATAAATTTCCCCAATATTATAGGGTTTTTCTTTCAATTGTGTCTCATTGTTGAAAGAGTATATCTCTGGTTTTTCCTCTAAAACACAGATTTGAGACTGTTGCTATTCCTTCTCTGTCTGTTCATATGTACACTTCACAACTCCCATGGCTTACTTGTCTTTTGCTTTACAAACCTAATGGACATGCTTCTTACTAGCAGACCTGAACTAAGAATTACATGGGTAAAGGAATTTGGTAAAATCTTATCCTCAACTGCTCTCTCAACAGATAACAGTTTTTTGGTTTTTTTTTTGTTTGTTTGTTTGTTTGTTTTTTCACGTGGCAATTGGTTGTTCCCTTGATGTTGTTCAAAAAAATACTGCCCCAAGATGGGCTCTGTGTGTGTATGTATTTTTTTATTTGCATGTGTGTATTTTTGAGACTTTATTTCTCTAGAGTTTGATGTATATGTTTTAATTCTCTATCATCAGCTTCTCTAATAGCCACATTTAAGAAAAAATTTAAGCCTAAAGTAGCAGGAGAAAAACTCTCTCAAAATAATTGATCCCAATGTTCTAAGATAATGTAAATGCTATACTTTCAGCATTTTCAGGTTTCAACAGTCTCTTAAGATAACCACACACCACTTAGCACCCTACCCCCTTCCTTTAAACATGTAAACAGAGAAGAATGAAACAGACAACAGCAACTCTCTCTGCATGAGAAACAGCTAAATGCACTCAGTTAGGTATGAGTCATCTTGGAAACTGAGGATTTTTAATATGAACACAATTCAGAGGGACTGCTTTATGCCATCTCCTGTTTACTTAGAAAAAAGGGCAAAAGCCATTTTACAAAATTTTTTAACCATATTGAAATTACTAAATGAATTTTGTCTTTCTCTCAACTACAGGCTTAATTTTCATATTCCATCAATGGCCATATATATGTCTAATACACAAAACTATATCAAAATATATCAATGATTTGATTTAAAAAGCTAGAAATAGGGGTGCCTGGGTGGCTCAGTGGGTTAAAGCCTCCGCCTTCAGCTCAGGTCATGATCCCAGGGTCCTGGAATCGAGCCCCATGTTGGGCTCTCTGCTTAGCCGGGAGCCTGCTTCCTCTCTCTCTCTGCCTGCCTTTCTGCCTACTTGTGATCTCTGCCTGTCAAATGAATAAATTAAAAAATCTTTTAAATAAAAGCTAGAAATAAAAGTACATTTTACTTTAAGAACTTTATAAAAATATGTACTTTCCAAGTGACAAAATTACTTCAGCTCCTAAAGTAAATTCCTGTCTAGAGACTGGAAGTCTGGGGATGGCAAGTGGTGAGATGGTGCAATGTACCTACCTACATGAAAAAGACAAGGATGATTTTGGACTCTGAGCTACCTAGTTAAGCCAAGTGGAAGGAGACCGCATCTCTCAAGAAAAAAAACATGTTCTTAGTTATAGTTATTGGGAACCAGGATTTCCTGCTAGAAACAGGATAGAAAAATGCAAGCAAAGTGAACTCCTTGGAAATGAGAAAATGCTCCATGATCAGGCTTGGGGCAAGGTTCAAGGCTGGCGTATCATCAAGAGTCATTTGATGGGGCAGTTCTGATGTTGGTCTGTCATCATAGTTCCAATGGTTGAGTCATTAAATCATTCTTCATGTAAGTCAAGATTTGTGTGAGAGACAGAGAGTGGAGACAGATGGCTGTGTGGATGGGGCATGGCTGGAAAACAAGCAAGTCCTCAGTGTTTCCAAAGGTTAAGAGAATGCACATCGTTCCATCTTGATGAACTGCTGATCAACTTATATTGAGAAAAGAAGTGTCGACTATGCCAAAAGAATCAGCCTGTATGAATAGGTAAAACAGATGACTTCCCATACTGGATAATTTCATGGGCCACCAAAACCTCAGAAACTTCCGTATTATCCCTCAAGCTTTCATGTGTATGTTTATTCAAAGCAAATTAATGATAATTTTTTTTTCATATCAAACTGAAAATTCCCAAAGTGAAGATGAGAAGACAGTGTTTTGTAAATGTTAAGACAAAAAGTGGTGTAGGGGGTGTGGAGGCCAAAAAAAACAAGGCTGTACCCACCTTGAGTCTAGCCCTGACATAAGTGCAGCCCTCTTGATGTTCCAGATTATCACAAAATATTTCTCGGGTTCTGACCTACTCAGGTTAGCACTTTAAACAGTCCCTCTCTCCTTTAATGATTGATTTAAACCCCTGGACTGGAAAAAGGTTTTTTGTCAAATAGCAAAAAAACTTATTTGAGCTTAATTTTCTTTTTATAACGCTCATCATGTGTTGCTATTTTCTCCCATGTCTCCTCACCTGACTTCAACTCCTTCACTGTCATAACTTCCGCAGATGATCCTTTCCACTTGGGAAGATCACCTGAGCAGTCTCCCCTGGACTCAGCTGCCTCTGTCTTTCATAACTCCCCTACACATTCCCCAACTGACCAGTGTTGACCCGAGTAGGTAGTGACAATTCTATGCCCCTATTCAGCAGGAAGAAGTTACAGAAGATGAGACCTTCCACCTTCAACAACCTTAAAGATTTAAGGGTCAAAATTGTTCAGGGGGGAATGATGTGGGAAACAGAGGCAGAAGAAAATCATTAAAATTCCTCACCTACTGACATGCCCTTAAAACAGACAGAGTGGCTCTCCCCTGGGGACTCAACTGCCCTCACCTTGAGGTTTTGCTAAGGACAATCCTAGCCTGACCGACCCCCTACTCCAACAGGTCCAGCCAGGATCCTGTAAGTCTACTTTAATAATTCCTTTAGGAAACTTTATCTCTAAACCTCCAAGATAGTGTCAAGAATCATTCCCAAGCATATGGCCCACTGATATACATCTAAAGGGTCTCATGAGAAAATGTTTATTACTGGTAATAAATAACATTTCTCCCAACAATAGCTAGCCCCTCAAGGTCCTGGAGACCTTGTTCCCAAAATTCCTTAGAGACTTACATTATCCCTAATCCCCTTTGTCCTCACCCACCGCCGAGTCCACCCCTACTCTGCCTTTAAAAACACTGACTGTAATCTGGCTCGGGGTCCAAGTCCCTACTCCGCTGTGTCGCTGTGTCGGGTATACTTGGGCCCAAGCTTAAGCTTGTTAAATAAACCCTCGTGTGATTGCATCAGTGTTGGCTCCTTGGTGGTCTCTCGGACGCAAAAACTTGGGTACAACAGGGGGAGATTTGAAATTCTCGTCAGTCATGCAGTCATGGAAGTACTGAAGTGTTTTATGTTTTTGTTTTTGTTTTTATTTGCTTTTTGACTTCTTTTCTGTCTTTATTTAGCATTGTGCTGGGAATTACTGTGGATTTTCAAGGAATGCGTGCAGAAATTTTACTTAGGATAAATATAAAACAATAATGAGGAAGAGGAAGAAAGTACCAAATGCCTGTCATGCTTAAGGGATGGGATAAATTTCATGGAGTCAGGGTACACACAAAGACAAGGAGGTTAATGCTAAATGCAAGGTCTGCCTTCTTTGCAATATGTTTGGAACCAGAAAATCCTAAGTACTTGGCCTCTTGAAAACATTGTATATGGCCCTCTCGTTATCCTCCTGCCTCTATAAATACTCTTCTTATGCACAAGATACACACCTTTGTCCTTCAAACTGGAATAGTTTCTTAGGTTGTTTATGCATAGGTTAAGACAAGAATCAAGCTAAAAGCAAACATGTTTTTCTATCAATAAATTAAGGTACTCGGGCTCAACTGAAAAATGAGATTTCATTTCATTCATTCCTCAGCATTTTCTGGTCTGAAAAAAATGCAATTGGAATCATCAGTAAATGAGTCATGTTAGAAAAGCCCAGACATTCAGTACAGGAAGCCTTCCTGTGCCCTGCTCAGATAATGAAATCCTCTAAAAAAGCTATGATGTAGTCTGTCTATGTTTTTCCCTCTTTCATAAAATTCAGGATATGATTCAAGGCAACCAGAAGAGTTTAGTCTAGAATAATCTTAGTGTTATAAAGTCTGTGATGACTGATTAGGAATTATGAGCTTTACTGATATAACCTTTCAAATGTCCATCAAAATTATTCCTATAGATTAAACTTGGTAGGCCAGACTCTATATGAAAGAATGAAAATAAAAGATACACCTGACTTTCTGAATCTGTTGTAAAAGGAAGGAGTCAACACTGAAAAAATGGTGTTGGAATGAGGTAAAATCATAACAACAAACACTGATATCAGGAAATCTGTTGGGAACACAGACAAACCTTCTGTCCTAGCCAGCATCCTCCCTAGAGTAAGATAAGCCTCTACCTCTGCCCAATGCTTTACAGCAGTGCTTCCCAAACTTTAATATACTTATGTAGAGATATGGTTAAAATTCAGATTCTGATTAGTAGGTCTTAGGTGGGCCTGAGATTTTACATTTCTAATAAAATCCTAGATGAGGATTTCCCAATCTCAATAGTATTAATATTTTGGACCAAGTAATTTGGGGAGGGGCATATCCCATGCAGTGTAGGATGTTTAACAGGATCCCTGGCTTCGAATCACTGGTCCCACTGCTTTTCCTGACTGGTTGTGATTAACCAAAATGCTTTCAGATACTGCCAAGTATTCCCTAGAGGACAAAATTACCCCAATTCCCTATGACCACCCACTATCATAGGGAATGCTCATGCTGCTGGTCTTTAGAGCACGGTTTTGAGATGGACCTATTCAGCTCTCCATTAATTATGCAACTCTCCACAGAGTAAGGAGTATGTGGGTCCAAGAGAAGAATATATTCTGGGCCCATGCTTGTCCTTTTTTTTTTTTTTTTTTTAAGATTTTATTTATTTGACAGAGAGAGATCACAAGTAGGCAGAGAGGCAAGCAGAGAGCCCAATGCGGGGCTCGATCCCAGGACCCTGAGATCATGACCTGAGCTGAAGGCAGAGGCTTAACCCACTGAGCCACCCAGGCTCCCCCATGCTTGTCCTTCTTGACCAAGTTCTAGGTAACTAGGACCTGGGAGTTTTCTGCTAAAATGATCTAGGCCTTCTTCCAAGATTTATGATTCCTCTTTGCTGAATCTGTTTTCCCAAGGACTGGCTATGTCATAGATGTATATGGCGCCAGGACTTCAGAGGAGTGAGGCCAAGGGGAGACACTGTGAGGAGCTTAAACATGAGTGCAAAATCTCCCTAAGCATGCCGCCCTCTACCTTGGAGGAAGAAATAAAAAGCAAAGAAAGTGTTATGGAAGAGCTGCAAATGGAGGTTGAGAAGGAATCCCCTTTATACTGCCATGTTTTTGTACAGAAACTCTTAGAAGTCTAATATTCTAAGTTCAAGTTTGGCTTTCTAGTTGATTATAAATGTATGCTTATCAAAATAGAAGTAAAAAACGTCCTCCTTTAAAGATTCTTCTTCCTTGATTTATAACTTTAAATGTGTTGTTGATGAGCCCCATTTATACTCTTGTCTTAGACTCCACAAATACTAGGAGTTGGCCTAGTTTCAGGGCTGGTGGAAAATTCTCAATGTTCAACACCAAGATAAGGTCCTAATCAATGGGGAAAGCAGAATGCCTTACTATATAAGAGAAAGTTAGGCTACTTTATGTTGAGAATCCTAAAAAAGCAGAACACATGAAGCTTAACTGGGGGCACAGAGTTCCTTGTGAGTCTGTCTGACTCAAAGAGCATTTAATTTGTGCTATGCCAGGCATTAACAAGTTTTTCTGTAAAGTGTTAGTAAATCTCCTCTGCAAGCAGAACAGCTCTGTTGCAACTACTCAACCTTGTTGTAATCTGAAAGCAGCCATAGATAAGACATAAATGATTGGGTACAGCTGTCTTCAAACTTTCTGTACAAAACAGACAGTAGTTTGCCAACTTTACTGTTGTATTCCTCCTCAAGACAAAGAAAGGGATTTTTAAGTAACATGTTAGTGGGGCATAATATTAAAGTTGGCAGACAACTTCTCAACACATGCTAAAATCAAACCATGTACTGTGTGGGCGATACAGATAAAAATACAAGAGTAGGTGTTTTTTGTAACCTATCTTTATCTTCATTGTGCCTACGTGGCCTCAGAATCTTGACTACAATCACATTCATCTTTCATTTTGATGTGCTTATCTCTCTGTAATGATACTTGGAGGTGTTCCATAGCATGAGACTAATAAAGACATACATATAAACATAGCCAAATAAATAACCAGAAATGATTGAATGTATACTCTCAAACTACAACCATATGTAATGAATGTTCTCAATCACCTATGGTATGAATGAATTAAACATCAAAAACAAAAGAAATGAATGTCAGTATTTAATTTTTCTTTATTTGGATTTGTTGCAAATTATAAATTAATGTCACCAATAAACTGGTCTTTTCTGAATCATTTACTTCTTTGTTTCATCAATACAGGTTTATGCCTATGTATTATACTCTTCCTAGCTCATATCACCCTATGCTAGGATCCCATTTTCTAATATTAGATTATTTATTACTTCTTGAAGAGAGTTTTTAATCTTTGTTCACATGACCTTTTTAAGGTTCATTCAAGTATTGACCCTTCATTAACAATGTTTTTAAAGATGTTAGGCCCCTTCATTATGTTCTGCTGAATTCCTATCATCAATGACTTAATTACTTAGGAAATAGTATCTTTTCGGTGTTTTCTTAGTACATTTGTTCTCTCTTTAGCTGAACTCTGCACGCTCTGTGGAGTTAATTTCTGCTTTTTTGTGCCCAATTTATGAGTGTTATATAGCTGAACAGAAGGGAGGTGGGTACTATGATCTTCTGCTGCAAAGGAGTAATTTCTTAATTGCAGTATGAGCTGAAAATGGAATTCTCCCTACTGGGAAGAAGTATGGAAGGAATCCCACTTCTGATATAGAATCATTATATACCTTTCCTGGCATCTGCAGCTCATCATAAGGTAGGCCACCAAGGCCATTAAATAGTAATATAATTAGTAATATAATTAGAATTGTCCCTTTCTTCATTCTGTAACCACCTCTAGTTTCTTAATAATTCTTGTACAAGAGCTGAAAGATACTGATTTGCTCATATTAAGACATCTAAGACTGTTTTTTTTTAATAGACTTATTTTTTAGAGTTGGTTTAGGTTCCCAGCAAAAGTAAAAGCACAGAGATTTCCATAGACCCTGTATCCCCATACATGCATAGGCTTTCCCATTATTAATATCCCCCACTAGAGTGATACAATTATTACAATTGAAGAAGAGTATCTTTTGGCCTTAGAAGACATCATATGCAACCACACAACCATAATCTATACACACACACACACACTGACACAGGAAAAACAAAACAAAACAAAACAACAAGACATCATATGCAACCACACAACCATGATCTGTACACACACACACACACCAACACAGGAAAACAAAACAAAACAAAACAACAAGACATCATATGCAACCACACAACCATGATCTAAACATACACACACACAAACACACCCCGACACAGGAAAAAACAACAAGAACACATCATATGTAACCACACAACCATGATCTATACACACACACACACACACACACACACATACACACACACACCAACACA
>NW_019154106.1:23638057-23791729 GCF_002288905.1 Enhydra lutris kenyoni
ACACACACACACACACACACACACATACACACACACACCAACACAGGGAAAAAAAAACAAACAAACAGAAAACAAAAACAAAAACGCAGAATTAGGGATTAAAAATGAGGTCTACATTCTCATTCCCTATCCTTCACTTGCAACATGCATCAGGTCCTAGCATGGAGAGGAAGGCAGGCAGATAAAACATTTGCAAGGCAATGAAATATTTTCAGGTTGAAATATTCAAAAATACATTTGCAAGGCCAACATGAAATATATTACAGAATACACTGAGAAAAGTGCTCCCAAGATAGAAAACCAAGGTTCCTTGCTCATTTCTACCTAAAACAGCTTTAAGGTCTTCATTCTTCTTTTTCTGTAGCTAATACATCTCCAAAACTCTGCAATTATCACACATGAGTAAAGCAGGGAAAATATGCTATGCTTTCTACAGCACTTCTCAGCCTATCCTTGATAATAATAATGGTGATGGACAGGAGTTTTATTTCTGGAAGCACAGTCATCATGTAAAACCAAATTATCAGATTTCAGGGCCAAAAAGAACATTTTGTTGGATGTAATAGTTATAAATCATTCCTCTCTAGAACACTGGAAGTTGTGGCTTTTAGCAAAGAAATATATCAAATGTAGTTTAATATTGATTTTTTTTTTCCTTTGGAAATGCATTTCAACCAAGAGGACCCCAAAGCTTAGTAAATCTACATGTAATTCTTACTCGGGCTACAGTTACACTTTCCCTCTTATTTTATTGAGAACTGTTTGTGACAGTTCATTGAATTTATTCTCCCAATCTGACTTGCTACTTATAGGAGTGGATTATGGGGGAGGTCTCAGATTCATCTGGAACATCAGAGGAGGTACTGAGTGACTGCCCCACAGCTCCTGTGAAGCTCCTTTCAGGAAAAAGTGTCATACATTGGTTACCACGTGTGGTCATGTATGTCCCATTGTCCCATTTGTCACAGGTGATCTCATTACTCAAGACATAACTGATTGAACTAGATTTAAGTGCCTGGAAAGGGAAAAAAAAATCTATCAATGGGCTGTACAGATGTCTTATTAGATTTTGTCTTAAAATACAGAGGAATATCAAATCCAATGACACGTAGCTGTCGTAAGGAAATGGAAAGTGTGCATAAGCATAAGGCTTGAAGCAGAACAAACTTTATTTAAATACCTTCCATGGAACTTTCCAAATAATGTTTATAAGCAAGAAAAATTATTTTCATCATAATATAAATACAGGAAATGCTGAATTAAATAAAGTTGAATGGATTAGTTTAATTACAAAGTTTCTCAGAATGTTTAAAATACAAATATAGGGGCACCCAGCTGGCTCAGTTGGTTAAGCATCTGACTCTTGGTTTCAGCTCAGGCCATGATCTCAGGGTCTGAATAGTTAGATCAATATAGGACAATGTATCTAGTTCAAAGTTTCAACTGAGAAGAGCCCCCTTTTGTTCTAATTGAGCGACATTGCAATGGAGACCTTTAATGAATGCACAGGGTATGAATAAAACAATTACAAACTTGATTATTGCCTCCTGCCTTTCATTGAGCCATTGATGAAGAGAGGAGAGGCTCCTAGACAATTGTGTCATCAAAGGTTGGAGCGTTCCTATCTAAGCAGTGCATGAAGGTAGAGAATGGTCAAGCCGTGTTCTGTTAGTATTCTGGGCCAACAAACCAGGGCCTTCCATTAGGCTTCCACTTAGCCTAATGTCAGAGAACACTAATTGTCTAACCATTATAATTTTCTCTTTCCTTCTAAAAAAATCCTCTTCGCCACCACCACCACCACCACCACCACCACACAGTCATTGTAGGTGGCCTTGGGCCCAGTTCATAGTCCTGTTTCTTAGGGTTTTTTTGTTTGTTTGTTTGTTTTTTGTTTTTTTTGGTAGATGTGCATGGACAACGGACAATGAAATATTAACAGAAGTAGAAGGGTGGAAATTATCAGAAAACCCTTTTGGCCTTAAAATTTTTCTTCTGCCTGTTACCTAGAATGTGAGTGTGATGGCTTACAGCAGCTGTATTGTAACCAGGAGAGAAAGGCCAGGGCTATGGTGAAAACTACAGAAGTAACATATTGAATTAGCTGCTGAACCAAAGGCAGAATTCACCTGCTTTTGGATTTCTGATTGAACAAAGAGAATGAACTCTTATAGGAAGATTACTCTCTTCATATAGTCACTTTATTCTTAACTGAGGGTTTTGAGGACTCTGTTTAGAGCTGCCTAACCCAGTTACTAACATGTACATGAGAGGATAGTTGATTCATACAAGTACAACAGAAAGGCAAATGCTGGGGACCTGGGGTGCCTGGGTGGCTCAGTGAGTTAAGCCTCTGTCTTCAGCTCAGGTCATGATCTCAGGGTTCTGGGATTGAGCCCTGCATCGGGCTCTCTGCTCGGCAGGGAGCCTGCCTTCCCTCCTCTCTCTCTGCCTGTCTCTCTGTCTACTTCTGATCTCTCTGTCAAATAAATAAATAAAATCTTTAAAAAATTTAAAAAAAAAAATACTGGGGACCTAATATGTTATCTAGACTGCTCCAAAGTTATGACCAAAAGGCATATTCCTGATGATATCTAAGTTGAATATGCAAATATTTAGGGATTATGGGGATATCTAGGCACAGGAAACATATTTTAATCTATGTAGTTTAAAGTCCATTATGCCCTCAATTCAAACAGAGCCTTTTCACATGGGTCCTATCTGTTCTGCATTATTGTCAATTTCCATCAGTTTGTTTTACCTTTAAGGCTTACATGAGCCTGCAATTTGGAGATACAATTTTATAAAGAAAGAGAAAATTTATTTATATAAAGTGGCATTTATTTTTAGGACCCTGGTACAAAAAGAATATGTTATCCCAAGGACCCATGTCAATACCGGGAAGATCCCAAATGTACTAAGTTCTATGTAACTTGAAGAGCCTAGCTAACACAGAGCAGAAACTGATTTTATCACCTTTGGAGGACTGTTGAAATTAAAACAAATGATGTTCAGGTTTTACTTTCATTTTCCCTCATAAGATGACATGACTTAGATTTTTACTAATATTTGGAGAAGAGACTATTATAAGGAGGTATGCTATTTACACTTGTAAATTATATCTACATCTATATCTATACACACACACATGCACATGCACCTCAAGGCAAGTCTATGAAGTTGTATGTAAAGGAGAAGGGTAGGGTAGGGAATGATGAGAAACCACACTGTGTGTCATTCTTGTGTACTGTGTAGATGTCATTGATCAGCATTGGCAGGCAATTAATATGACCCACTTCCTGAGAGTTGATGGTATTGTTCTGACCCACTCAAGCTATGGAGTAGTGAAAAGCCATCTGGCTCTATTGGTACCATAAACTCTTATCTCTGGCTTTTCAGTCAACATGGTCTAACCAATTGAGGTTAGTCTCAAGGACAACATGCCCCATCAATCAGGACATTTAATTTATAAGTAAACAGAAAACAATGGAAGAAAACTATAGAAGGATGAATTCATCAGCTATCCCATCTGTTGTCCCTGGAATACAGTTTGTTTGTTTTGAGGGAGGGAGTTTGCCTTCTCTGTCAAGGTAGGTTCCTTTTATTTGTGTATAATTCCCAGAGTCTACATTTTAGGTGGATTATGATGAAATTTTAAGACCCAAAATATATGCTTATATGATATTACTCATCATCAATTTTTCTCTACATATTTAAGTACCTATTAGGGGATTGGAGAACTAGATGAGGTTTTTTGTTTTGTTTTGTTTTGTTTTGTTTCAAACTGTAAAGAGGCTATTTGGCGGATAATAATAGCTCTATATGTCAAAGGTGATTCACAGTGATGAAGTGCTAAATTCTTAAGATCAAAATTATTCTAGATCTCCCTACTAAAGATCTAAGATACACTGGTGTTTGTCTCTCTATTTAAATAGATACTAAAATAATTTTTCTTGTTTCAGACTACTGAGAAATTATTTTTATACTTTCAAATGGTTTCAGATCAGTTTTCTAATTGTCATCACCACCTTCTGTGAGCTATGTAAGTTTGGAATACACCTCATTTAACATATGTAGAAAAGAAAGTCCAGAGACTTTAAGGTAAGTTTTTAGGGTGGCATTTTTTTTTCTAGTAGCAGAGTTGTAACAAGAACAAGTAGATAGCCTACTCCAAGTCCTACAGAATTTTCATTTTACTCAAAGGCATCAGTGTTATGTAGTGGAGCTTCCTCGTCCCCTTACTACTCTTCATTAGATAATTAAGTTTATTAAAAGCCAAGTCTTTGCTGGAAACAATCTGGAGAATATATCTTCCATAATGACAAAACAACCTTAGAATAAAGCCATCTCTTCTCCAAGGAATCACTGTACACAGAGTTGAGATTTTAAAATAGAGTATAGCTAATTCCATAAAACTAAGTCCTAAAAAAGAGTTTATTTGAAGTCCATACTCAACCAACACATTTAGGTTCAAAGAACCTAGTGAAAACAGCAAACAAACTTTAAAGATTACTATAAAATTGTCTTTCATTCACAGAAGCTTAGGATATTTTTATAATCTTCCCCTTCTACTTCTTTAGTTATAGGATCTCCAGAAAATTTCTTTCCTGGGTATGAAATTTAATTAATTAAATTAAAATGTTTCATTAAATTTACTAATGCTGCTCTCATAAATAAAAATAATTCAAGATCTGATTCCCACACTTTCACTTTGTTCCTGATGCAAATTTTATTTTCTTAGTTTCCAGGAACAGAGAAGCTAATACAAACAAAAAGTAGTTCCCATTAATCTTAATATTCCAGCAAAAGGTTTGAAAATTAAAGGAAAACTGAGTTCTTTCAATATACCATTTGGTATAATAAAATTATCTGCCTCCACATGATACCCATCTTTCTCCCTGAAAGCAGATATAAACTTGCCTTATTTTATTGTGTTTTGTTTACTGTGTTTTTCAGATATTGTAATTTTTACAAATTAAAGCTTTGTAGCAATTCTGTCTCAAGCAAGTCTGCTGGTACCATTTTTTTCAATAGTATTTGCTCATATCATGTTTGTTTCTGTGTCACATTTTGGTAATTCTTGTAATATTTCAATTTGTTTCATTATTATTATATTTGTTATGGTGGTCTGTGGTCAATGACTTTTGATGGTAGTATCATAATTGTTTTAGGACGCGATGAACTATACCCCTATAAGACAGCAAATTTACTTAATCAATGTGTGCGTTCTGACTGCTTCACTAATTGGCCGTGTTCCCATCTCTCCATCTCTCTATCTTTCCTCAGGCTTCCCTATTTCCCAAGACACAAAAATATTGAATATTAGACCAATTAGAACCCTACAATGGCCTTCAGTGAAGGAAAGAGAGACATATGAAAGTCACACTCTCTCACTTTCAATTGAAAACTAGAAATGATTAAGGCTCAGCAAGGAAAGTATGTTGAAAGTCAAGATAGGCTGAAAGCTAGTCCTCTTGCACCAGGTAGCCAAGTTGTGAGGGCAAAGGAAAGTTCTTGGAAGAAATTAAAAGTGCTACTTCAATAAATATCTGAAAGTTAAGAAAGAGAAACAGGCGTATTGCTGATATGGAGAAAATTTTAGTTGTCTGGATAGAAGATCAAACCAGATGGAGTATTTCCTTTAAGCCAAGGCGTTATCCAGAGCAAGGATTAGGCTAAGTGTCCTGACTCTGTTCAATGTTATAAAGGCTGAGAGAGGTGAAGAGGCTCTAGAAGAAAATTTTGAAGCTAGCAGAGATTGGTTCATGAGGTCTTCATAGACCTCATGGAAGAAGCTGTCTTCATAATAAGAAAGGGCAAAGTGAAACATCAAGAGCTGATATAGGTTCTGTAGCAAGTTCTCCAGAAAATCTAGCTAAAATAATTAATGAAGGGTGGCTACCTTAAACCACAGATTTTTAATGTAGATGAAGTAGCCTTCCATTGGGAGATGCCATCTAGAACCTCCATAGCTAGAGAGGAGAAGTCAACGTCTGGCTTCAAAACTTAAAAGGACAGACTGACTCTCTTGCTAGGGACTAATGCAGCTGGTGACTTTCATCTGAAGCCAATGATCATGGACATTCTCAAGTTTGGGGGCCCATAACAATTATGCTAAATTTTCTCTGCCTGTGCTCTATGAATGCAACAACGAAGCCTGGATAACAACACATCTGTTTATAACAACATGGTTTTACTGAATATTTTAAGCCCAACACTGAGACCTACTGTTAAAAAAAAAAAAAAAAAAGATTCTTTTCAAAATATGACTGCTCGTTGGCACTGCAACTGGTCCCCTAAAGGCTCAGATGGGGATGTACAATGAGATTGATATTGTCTTCATGCTGATAATAAAGCAACCATTCTGCAGCCCAGGGGTCAAAGTGGGATTTTGACTTAACTTCTGGAAAGGATTCACCTTTCTGGTCATCATTAAGAACATTTGTGATTCATGAGAAGAGGTGGAAATATCTACATTCACAGGAATTTGGAAGAAGTGGTCCTAACCCTCAAGGATGACTTTGAAGGGTTCAAGACTTCAGTGGAGATGGTAACTGAAGATGTGGAAATAGAAAGAAAACTAGAATTAGAAGTGGAGCCTGAAGATGTGATTGAATTGCTGTGGTCTCATGACAAAACTTAAATGGCTGAAGGGTTGTTTCTCACGGAAGAGTCCAAAAAAATGGTCTCTTGAGACAGAAACTACTCCTGGTGAAAACACTGTGAAGATTGTTGAAATGACATTGAAGGTTTTAGAGTATTACATAAACCTCGTTGATAAAGCAGTGGCAGGGTTTGAGAGGACTGACTCCAATTCTGGAAGAAGTTCTACTGTGGGTAAAATGCTATCAAACAGAATTGCAGGCTACAAAGAAGTTGTTTGTGAGAGGAAGAGTCAATCGCTGTGGCAAATTTCATTGTGTCTTATTTTAAGGAATGGCAAACTGTCTTTTTGTTGTGTGCACAATACATTTTTTACCAATTAAAAAAAAAAATTGCTACAGCCACCCCAGCCTACAGCACCCACCATCCTGATCAGTCAGCAGCCCTCAACACAGAGGCAGTGTGTCCTCTGCTAGCTAAAAGGATTATGGCTTGCTGAGAGTTCAAGGTGATGGCAAGCACCTTTTAGCCAGTATTTTTAATTGAGGTACATACATTGTTTTTTAGACAAAATGCTATTGCATACTTACTAGAATACAGTTTAGTGTAAACATAAACTTTTATATGCCTGGGAAACTGAAACATTCATTTGACTTACTTTATTGCAATATTTACCTTATTGTAGTGTTCTGAAACGAAACCTGCAATATCTCCCAGTTATGCTGGCATATATACGTGTGTGAGTGTGTGTGTGTACCTGTTGTGTATATAGCTAATAAAATAGAGTTGGAACAAAAGAACTGTTGGGGGGGATGCCTGGGTGGCTCAGTTGGTTAAGCAGCTGCCTTCGGCTCAGGTCATGATCCCAGCGTCCTGGGATCGAGTCCCCCATCAGGCCCCTTGCTTGGCGGGGAGCCTGCTTCTCCCTCTGTCTCTGCCTGCCATTCTGTCTGCCTGTGCTTGCTCTCTCTCCCTCTCTCTCTGACAAATTAAAAAAAAAAAAAAAAAAAGAACTGTGGGGGGACTTCAGTCCATGCGATCTTAGAGTGCTTGAGTTTTAGCAACTGACTTGAACTAAAGGATCATTTTAAAAGCAATAGTCACTTTTTAATGGAACCCTGCAGTGAATTCTTTTGTGATATGAATAATCCCTTCCATAATGCGAAGGCTCATCCTTAAGTCACGTGTGTAATCAGGTTTCATTAATTGAAGCGCAGCTATATATATAAGGCATGACCTTATCTTTGTCACAGCTAATAAATAAATAAATAAATAAATAAATAAATAAATGCGTATTGGCACTAAGTTTCATTCTCTCCCTCCTGGATCAAGTGCAGAACTGCACAGTTGCCAGCGCACAGCTCTACACAATGTGTTAGACAGGTAAACTTCTGGGGAATAACAGTGTCAGACAGTTCAGCGTGGCAAAAAGCTATCAGCAAAGAGGCCTCTTTTTGAAATTCTAGAACTACCAAGCTGCAAAGCAACTGGATTTCAATTATGGGCTACAGCCTTTGGAGACGCATTGTTTTGTGGTGGGCTCTTCCTTTTTTCTATTTATACACAAGAAGCAATCACTTTCAGTGTCATCAATGTGAAACATGAGTGGCAGTGATGTACAAATACGGAGATGGGCACACAGAAGACAGCCTCCGTAGGGGCTCTGGAGAAGGGGCAGAGTGTTACCAGGGAGGTGAAGCTAAAAGTGACAGGTATTGGCAAAAGATGGTTGGATGGAATTAAAAAGAGAGAGAGAGAGAGAGAAAGAGAGAGGAGACCCTAGGGTTTACAATTTAAGAAGAAGTGACAATGCATAGAGAATAGTTTCAGAGAAAGAATGAATAGTTCTGCCTTAACATAAAGTAATGCATGCCTAAATGTCATTTACCTTAGGCCTTCAGGAATATACGTTTAAAAAAGAGTAACAACAACCAATCAGTAATATCTAATAGCATGAAAAAAAAAGTGTGTGTGTGTGTGTATGTGTTTTATTGTATTTATTTATTTGACAGAGAGAGAAAGATCACAAGCAGGCAGAGAGAGGGAGAAGCAGGCTCCCTGCTGAGCAGAAAGCCCTATGTGGGGCTCAATCCCAGGACCCTGAGATCATGACCTGAGCTGAAGGCAGAGGCTTTAACCCACTGAGCCACCCAGGTGCCCCAAAAAGGTTTGTTTTAAAAACCAACAGGTCTTTTCTCCTCTGCTGTGTTTTGAATATTCTGCAAAAACAGAAGTCTTGATCTTTTAAGAAATTTGGTTTTTGTAGATGGATATGGAACAAATAGGAAGTTGATCTTTCTTAGAAAAAGAACTGATTTATGAAGTAAAGATACTGACTTCAAAGAGCATGGAGTTGGACAGGTATAGACATGTAGAAAATCATGAAATGACTTCATTCTGGCTGGGAAACACTTACTGCAGAGAAATTGGAAATCTCTGTCTCTCTGTCTCTCCTCCCACTCTCTCTTTGCACTTGAACCTGCAGCTGTATAAAGCAAAATGTCAGTCTTTTATGTAAAAAAACAGACTAGAGTTAGATAGTTAGATATACAGCGCTAAACACACACTAGTGCAATGAAAAGATCACATCTTATAGCTGGAAGATACATCCAAGAATATTCAGTTCACTAGTATTGTTTCAAGATGAGAAAACTATGAGCCAGAAAATAAAAATGAGATAAGGTATTTTAGTGGTAAGTGATCAAACCATATATGACTTGGGCATTTGTTATTTTAGAATGCTAAGCTTATTTTAAAATTTTTAACCCTTAAATAAATATTTCTTACCTTGTGGGCTAGTATACCTTTCTGGTCTTTCTAGCTAACCTGTCAGCCCGAACTGTTGAAATGGGTTGAAACGTACAATCTGAACCAGTACTAAAGTCTGGGTCCATTGAGGGAGTCTAGTGTATCAAGCATTATGGAAAATTTGATATTCAGCAACCCAGAGAGATAGGATGATGGATGAAGCATGAGAATCAGCCTCTGTACTGTCAGACATAAAAGAAAAGGGGACTGGACTCTGAATAAGACCAATCTGGATGTCTTCTTTGCAGAAATGTCTGTTCATGTCCTCTGCCCATTTCTTGATTGGATTATTTGTTCTTTGGGTGTTGAGTTTGCTAAGTTCTTTATAGATTTTGGACATTAGCCCTTTATCTGATACGTCGTTTGCAAATATCTTCTCCCATTCTGTCAGTTGTCTTTTGGTTTTGTTAACTGTTTCCTTTGCTGTGCAAAAGCTTTTGATCTTGATAAAATCCCAATAGTTCATTTTTGCCCTTGTTTCCCTTGCCTTTGGCGATGTTCCTAGGAAGACGTTGCTGCGGCTGAGGTCGAAGAGGTTGCTGCCTGTGTTCTCAAGGATTTTGATGGAGTCCTTTCTCACATTGAGGTCCTTCATCCATTTTGAGTCTATTTTCGTGTGTGGTGTAAGGAAATGATCCAATTTCATTTTTCTGCATGTGGCTGTCCAATTTTCCCAACACCATTTGTTGAAGAGGCTGTCTTTTTTCCATTGGACATTCTTTCCTGCTTTGTCGAAGATTAGTTGATCATAGAGTTGAGGGTCTACTTCTGGGCTCTCTATTCTGTTCCATTGATCTATGTGTCTGTTTTTGTGCCAGTACCATGCTGTCTTGATGATGACAGGTTTGTAATAGAGCTTGAAGTCCGGGATTGTGATGCCACCAACTTTGGCTTTCTTTTTCAATACTCCTTTGGTTATTCGAGGTCTTTTCTGGTTCCATATAAATTTTAGGATTATTTGTTCCATTTCTTTGAAAAAAATGGATGGTACTTTGATAGGAATTGCATTAAATGTGTAGATTGCTTTAGGTAGCATAGACATTTTCACAATATTTATTCTTGCCATTTGCGACGACGTGGATGGAACTAGAGGATATCATGCTTAGCGAAATAAGTCAATCGGAGAAAGACAATTATCATATGATCTCCCTGATATGAGGGAGAGGAGATGCAACATGGGGGGTTAAGGGGGTAGGAGAAGAGTAAATGAAATTTCAAGATGGGATTGGGAGGGAGACAAACCATAAGTGACTCTTAATCTCACAAAACAAACTGAGGGTTGATGGGAGGAGGGGGTTGGGAGAGGGGGGGTGGGGTTATGGACACTGGGGAGGGTATGTGCTATGGTGAGTGCTGTAAAATGTGTAAACCTGGCGATTCACAGACCTGTACCCCTGGGGATAAAAATATATTATATGTTTAAAAAAAATAAAATTTATAAAAAAAAAAAAAGTTCAAGTGGAGTCAGACACTTGTGAGAACCAGCCAAACTCAAGAAATTCTTGGTTTTATTCTATTGTCTTCTCCAAAGCCCATTCCTTCAGAAAGGACTTCAGCCCCTTCTCAGTGAGGTTAGTGGTACCTCGTATGAACGGAGGGAGTGGTTTGCCAAGCACTGCTGGACAAAGTATCAGATATTTACAAACACCAATCACCTGTGAATGATATTTGTTCCACATTCAGACACCACAATCCAATGGGACCTCTATGATTTGAGGTAGAAAACTATGTTATCTGGCTCTCTCCCTTTATATACTTTCATGCCATATTTCACCTAATAAAATTCTTGCATGTTTAAAAAAAAAAAAAAAAAAAAAAAAAAAAGAAGACCAATCACAAAACCTGAAGCGATCATGTAGGTAGGTCCAAGCCATGGTCCCACTGGGATCTGACCACTTTCAGGATAGAAGAGTGATGCGATGTGAACTTCTGTCTTTGTGTAAAGGATTCTCCTCGGTGTACATTGATAAATACTAGCAAGAAAATATTACTCTCCAGGGCATGACAGCTCTTCAGGAACATATGATGATTGGTAGGAGCCAGATCAAAGAACGCGTGCAAGTGCAAACACCCACACGTTGTTAGAATTCATTTTACCTCTAAAAAAGTGATACCTTCTGAAAATCCCAATTTCTCTAAGTGAGGGTGTAAATATGCAAATTGGAAAGATTTTGGCAGGATTAAATTGTTTTACATAAGAAAAAGGATGGGGGGGGGAAGATCCTGGAAATTGAGGGAGGCTGAACAAGTTGCAGAGAGATGGAGCAGAGAGGGAGTTTGGGGACAGGAGTGGGAGATCCTCTGAAATAGAGAAAGAAGAATATAAGGTGGGAGAAAGAGAAAGCAGAGGTACAATTTGCAGAACTTTGATTTATTTTTGTGCTGTGGGTTGTAATTTGCTTCTATCTACTCAAGGAACCGCTTACTCACCAGTGCTTTGAGAATTGGATTTCTGCCATTTAACTCAGATGTGTGGAAGTATTGGGGCAGATTTTTCAGGTGAGGAAGAACAGAGGATACAACCTAAACTACAAAGGATTCAGAGACAAACCTGGGCCATCACCAGAGGAGGGGGCACTGCAAAGAGAGAGCGTAGTGGCCACCATTTCAACAACTGGTTTATTTCTTCAAATTTTACCTCAAATTTTAATTAAGCATTTTCTTTTCTTTTCTTTTAAGATTTTATTTATTTATTTGACTCAGAGAGAGAGAGAGAGAGCACAAGCAGGGGGAGCGGCAGGCAGGGGAGAAGCAGGCTTCCTACTGAGCAAGGAGCTGGTTGTGGGACTCCATCCCAGGACCCTGAGATCATGACCCCAGCCCAGGGCAGACGCTTAACCCACTGAGCCTCCCAGCATCTTCATTGTCGGGATTTTCAATAAAGCACTTACTTTATTAGCAAACATTTGTATGGAAATCTGTACTCTCACTCTACGTCCTATCTATTAGAAACCTAGCCCTCCAAAACATAAAACCACAGAAGTCAGGGAAAATTCATTTAATAAGGGCATAGAGTTTGGGGAAAAAAAAGGTAATCAATAGATCTTAGCTCCCTTGCCAGTTGAGACTCAAGAATAGCTGCTAGATAAGCTTTGTTTGAAGGCTCAGCACACAGGAGTTCACAGGTCAGAGATAGCTCGTGAGGGAAAAGGAGGGAGAGGTTACAGCGCCCTGGCCTCCTGCTTCGTGACCCAGGAAAGAAAACAGTGTGGTAAGCAAAACTTTAGAATACCCCTGTTTTCAGAAGCTACACAAACATTACCAGGAAGATAAGGACCCGAGAGTTTTAACTCCTAAACAATAGTTCTATAATAAAGAATCACAGTTTTGGACACATTATAAATTAGTCTTGTGACAAATGTTTATAGGTAGGTGTGCTCAGGAGTCCTATATCCAGAAGTCATATGGCAGTTAATTTTTTTTTCATTTTACACCAAAGCAGCACTTTTTAAAAGTTTAGGAGAACCTTAAAAAAATCTTAACACCAAAAGAAAAAGCCTATTGCTTAAAGACAAGAAGAATGGACAAAGTTTCCAGTGTAACAATTTTGTGGAGTAAAAAAATTATAGAATTTGAATAATATAAAATTAATATATATAATATATATTCTAAAATAATGCCATGGGGTATTTTTTTAGGTTAAATAATGCAGTTTTATGAGATCATTTTACAATTGCTGTCAGGAAGTATACTTTGAAGAGTATATTCAACAACATAATATAAATTTCTTTTTTTAAATTAACATATAATCTATTATTTGCTTCAGGGGCACAGGTCTGTGAATCATCAGTCTTACACAATTCACAACACTCATCATAGCACATACGCTCCCCAATGTCCATAACCCCTCCACCCTCTCCCTACCCGCCCCCAGCAACCCTCGGTTTGTTTCTATTAAGAAAATAAAACACAAGAAAGCAACAATAGTACTCTCTACACACACACACAAAATACATACACACATACAAAGCGAATCTCTACAAAATCTTTTTGGTTGAAGAATTATTGAAAATATGGAAGTAATTAGTGTTTATACTTTGTGTGGATTGTTTATTCAAATACTACAATGTAACTTTCCTGTGTATGCAATATTTTTGTGCATGTAGTACAAGATACATTTTTTTTTTTCTCAGATCATTCAAGTTACAAACGTTTCTTTGTGATTTTAGGTGATGGTATATTTCATTTTAAAAGACAATTTGCCCTTCTAAATATTATTGGCATTGCAAACGAAAATTGCGTTTATTCTCCAAACTTGTTATAGGTTCTATTTTGACCACTGTGTAGAGAAGTATTTAACTTGATTTTGAAAGCTAGAAATGAAAGATTTATTAAAGTAAGATCATTTCTATCTGACTGCAGAGCCATAACTGGGATGGGGGAGAAGGGTGTGAAACTAAACACTATCAGTACTTCCCAATACTGGATTGCTGATTCACATTTTTGTTGAAATCAATTTTTTTTTAAATTACCTGTTTTCAGGATGAAATGTATCACTTACCATCAAGCACTGGTTTTCAAAATTGCATGTCTCATGAGAAATAAGAGAAAATCTATACTTTAGAATCAAATCACATAATAATATTGGAGGAAAAAGAGATTAAATAATGAATGATTTGCCTTGTCTTTTAAATATTGTAAGGCAAAATAAAAGCATTTACTCAATACTGAGGTTCATTGATTTTTAAAACAAAATATACCAAAATATGTAATTGCCCTATTTTTAGAGTATCAAAGTAGGGTGAAGGGAGAAACTGCAGCTACAGTTACATTAGGTGCAGAGTAACATTAACTGATCAAATAATACGATCTTTAAAAGTGACCCTTTATAAGAGAACCAGGCAAACTTGTTAGCTATGTTTGAAGATTTGAAAATATTGAAGAACTTGAAACCTCACATGTCGAACAGAAAGATTACAGATTATTTATATTTCAAATATTTGTTGAAACTACTAAAACATATGATAACATGGTCTTTATTTTATTAATTTGTTGCAGTGCCCAAGGACAAACCTCTTTAACATGACTTTTACAGAAAAAAAATTTGGGGCGCCTGGGTGGCTCAGTGAGTTAAAGCCTCTGCCTTCTGCTCAGGTCATGATCCCAGGGTCCTGGGATCTAGTCCACATCAGGCTCTCTGCTCAGCAGGGAGCCTGCTTCCTCCTCTCTCTGCTGCCTGCCTCTCTGCCTGCTTGTGATCTTTCTCTGTCAAATAAATAAATAAAATCTTAAAAAAAAAAAATTCAACAGTCTTTCTGTAGGATGACTTCAGACAATTTTTTCTTATGTTTTGACTGAGTACCCTATTTGACAGTGTATAGTTAAATATAAGTGGATAATTATTGTGAGACTTTGCTAAAATTATCTTTACTCAGAGACCTTCTATTTAATCTCAAATACATGTAAGGCAATAAAAGGTTAGCAATGATGAATAGTATCTACTATCAGTATTGCAATAGATAATAAAATATGTTACTAATGTTATTAATTTAAATTTCCTTCATTGTTACCTCTATCCAAGTATTTTAAAATGGATTCTATTTATTTATTTATTTATTTATTTATTTATTTGAGAGAGAGAGAGAACATGCGTGCAGGAGCTGGGGGAAAGGGCAGAGGGAAAGGGAGAAACAGACCCTGCTGACTAGGGGCTCCATCCCAGGACCCCAAGATCATGACCTGAGTCAAAAGCAGACGCTTAACTGACTGAGCCACCCAGACATCATTCTATCCAAGTATTTTAAAGGGCACAGTAATGAAAGCTGGTTTTGTAACTTACATAATTCAGCCGCTAGCATGAAATAATAAACATATACTGAACTTCCTTTTAATAAACCAGAGCAATAGGTGTGTATTTATAATTAACAGAATGAAACTGATGCTTCAGAGAGCCCTCACTCAGCCCGTAAGTGTTTCCCTAAAAATGAGTTCTCATGGTCAATCCTCTTCATAAAATGTATAAAAGCAAGATATTTTGGTCACAATTCTAAAAGATTTGTCTTTCCATTCCAGCTTTCTACCTGTCACGCTCCCCTTCCTCTCACATGACTGATATTTACAGAATTGGAAAGGTATAAAAAGGTGACTAAAGAAAACATACCTAGAAGTATATGAAGAAAAATAATGTATAATTAACATTTATTGTTTGCCACTTTGCTAGGCTCTTTGGAGATAATTTCACTTATCTTCCAGTAAAATACTGTGAATCATGTAGTCATACTGTCAAAGGAAATTATTTTCAGAATAAAGGTAATTTTGTTTAATTTATTAATATATGAAAACAGCCTAGGGGCACCTGGGTGGCTCAGTGGGTTAAAGCCTCTGCCTTCGGCTCAGGTCATGATCCCAGGGTCCTGGGATCGAGCCCGGAATCAGGACACTCTGCTCAGCAGGGAGCCTTCTTCCCCCTCTCTCTCTGCCTGCCTCTCTGCCTACTTGTGATCTCTGTCTATCAAATTAATAAGTAAAATCTTTAAAACAAAAGGAAGACAGCCCATATTATTTTAAATGTCTATAATGCTTAAACTTTTGCCTTTGATGGAATAGTAATTCCTCAATGAGAGATTAGACAAAAAATTTATAATTCATTCTAAAAGTACATTTTATTTGTTTTGCCCTAGCTCCTGGTTCAAGTACCAACTAAAGTTAAGGAAACCGAATAGAAGAACACCAGAAATATTTTAAGCTATCAATTGTGAGGACTTTTGGATGATAGGAAGCAAATGTTATTTATATGTAACGTATAATATTGTGTATGTGATCTATCTATAACTATATATCTTGAATATAAGATAAACCTCACATATAAGACACCAAAAGCAATTTTTAGTCTTTCTAGGGAAAATGTGGAGATACCACATGTAAGGACAACAAATACACAGGACAATTTCTGTTTAACATTTAATAGGACTGAAACCCCAGATAGACTCATGCGCATTTCCCTTCTCCCTGCAGAGTGTATCTAAAAGAGTGGGTTATATGCAGGAAAAAGATTCTTATTCATTTATTTACTTGACAGAGTGAGATCACAAGTAGGCAGAGAGAGGGGAAGCCAGCTTCCTGCCGAGCAGAGAGCCCAATGTGGGACTCAATCCCAGGACCCTGGGATCATGACCTGAGCTGAAGGCAGAGGCTTAACCCACTGAGCTGGGTGCAGCGACCCCATGGAAGAAGATTCTTAATGGCTACTATTAATGCTAAAGAGAGAAACCAAAAATTTGAACTTCACAAAACTACAACAAATTTAGAGCAGGAAAAAACAACAACAACAAACAAACAAAACTGTATTTCTAGCATGAAATGAAGTATACAATAGTACTTCATACATAAAAATATTTTTTGGTTTGTTTTAATCCAAAGATTTCACACCATGAATTGAGTACTGCCTAAATGTGAGGAAACAAGGTAGAGTATTAGTATGTGATAAATGTGACCATTGTGAGAAACTCTCTCTCTCTCTCTCACATACACACACACACACACACACACACACACACACACAAACACACAAAAAACCACCCAACCAACAGGCACACCTATGCACTTAGCTAGTGGGAATGGCTTGGGGGAAGGAAGCAGTGGGGCAGCTGAGAGGCTTTTCTTCTTTTTTAACTTCTGTTTCTCTTTAAAAATGTATATTGCTTCTCTTTTGACAGTTTTCTTTTAAAATCCTGTTTTCACATTTGTGTACATTTAGGACTGTCACTTAAAAAGTTGCTTTAGCATCTCACCACTAGGGGGTACCCTCACTGCACATTTTGCTGTACAACCGGTTAGGTGGTGATCCTGACAGGGAGTGCAGTAAGATAAATTTTACTTTTGACTAATTTCAATTCTAAATTTGTTTTGCTATTGTTTTTTCTTTTTAACCTCTGACCCAAGGATTTGACATCGTTGCATTCTTCACTGTGAAACGCTAAGACACTTTCTCTAAGTGCTGTTAATATTCAGGCAACTTGGAGTGTTTCCTGAGGAGAAGAGAACTCTGAGCTTAAATAGCTCCTTCTAATTCTGCATCAGATTTCTGTTCTCTTCAGGCAACACAAAAATCCACATGGGTATATGACATCACATTATGTCAGTTTATTTATTTATTTATTTTTTTTTTAAAGATTTTTTTATTTATTCATTTGACAGATAGAGATCACAAGTAGGTAGAGAGACAGGCAGAGAGAGAGGAGGAAGCAGGCTCCCTGCTGAGCAGAGAGCCCGATGCGGGGCTCGATCCCAGGACCCTGGGATCATGACCTGAGCCGAAGGCAGAGGCTTTAACCCACTGAGCCACCCAGGCGCCCCGACATTATGTCAGTTTAATACAGTTGCTTCTATTTAATGAAATATCCACCATTTATTATGCTGAATAACGTATTATATTTAAAATATTCAAAATATCCATGTGAATATAAAATCTGTTGGCCCATTTAATTTAAAAATATTATTACCACTAATGTAAAGGACTGATCTTTTATTTGTTAATCTATTATGCCATTTAAAGCATTTTTAATAATGTACTTCCATTCGAGTTTTATATAATTACTCTCACAAGTGACAAACAGCCTACAGCAAAGTTCTACTATGACTTCCCTTAACAAAATAATGACATACTAATCGATTGAAATTCATAAAAAAAAAAAACCTGATTATAATATTTCCATGAGGGCAATGAGAGTAAATGAACTCTATTTTTTGTATTTAAGCAATTATCAACACACAAATTCAGGATATTTAATACATTACCAGTATAAAACTACAGATACATGTTTTAGTTTTACAACTGTCAGGGCTAATTTTGGAAGACCTTAAAATGTGAAGAAAAGGTTAGTAGGTACATTGTCTACATTGCCCATTCAGGTTTCTACATCTTTCATTGGCTTTGAGATATATTAAAATTTTGTTAAGTTGTAGAAAAATGAATGCAGGTAATTTTTGCCCATAAGATGGAAATTAATTGTTCCTAGTGGAATGCAATGGATTATTGTCCTGTGGATGGGTCTTTTTTTTTTTTTAATGTATTTGCAAATTCATTTCAGAGTTTATTTCCTATGTATGTGTGCTTCTTGTGATTCTCCTCCGAATTGGTTTCAATGGTTCCCACATTCATCAGCAAAATCTTTGAAACATGTTTACCTTACACATTATATTTTTAAAAGACATGATTTTGCCATGAAATGTATGGTTTAAGTTAATGGATGAGGATTCAGATCAACAAATATGATCAGTTTCCATTAAAACAGAAATTATGCCAAAATTTGAAAAAAATTATAAAAACTGTCTAATAAGACCTGTCTTTTAAATATCTTAAAATACAGCACGAGTTTTTATAGATAAGCCTTTTAATGCCATTTTCCTTACTCAGCCATGGCTCCAAGAGCTCAAATACAAACAGTGATAAATCCCTATAATCAATGTCAATGTCATATATATTTTTCAATAATTTAAAATAAAATGCACATGCATTTTAGATATCTGCAAGATACTTAGATAGTAAGATACGCAGAAATATGTATTAGTCCTGTTACAGTATAATTCAATCACATTTCTCCTCTGCTCCCCTGCCTTCCAACTTGCTCCTTTCTGAATCCTGTTGTAACAGTCTAAAACACACGTTTGTACCACAGTTACAGGTAGGGAAGAGTTATTCCCTGATGTCATCAAATTTGTTTTTCTGATGCCGTCGTCATGTTTTGATGTATGACTGGTAAGATGTTGAGAGTACCTACAAGAATAGATCCTCGGTTTTAGGGCATTATATGTGAGCACAAAAGAGCTGATTCTCCCTGGAGATGGCCCACATTGCAGAGTCATTTAAAACTTTCATCTTCGAAGAAATGCCGTTCCTTCTAAACTAACAACTCTTGGGCCTCAGTACATGACAGGTTAACTTCTGAAGTCAGATCTACATGGCCGATGGTTAAAGGCTGAGCGGCATGCAGGGGCAAGCCAAAAGGGCAGTCGCCCATGGCAACAATCTTTAGAGAGCACTAGGATCACAGGGCTGCTAAAATGACACTGGAAATAGGAGTTGATGAGCAAACTTTACTTATCAGGTGACAGAGGCTGTTAAGATAGGGCTCTTACAGTGCATTCTTAATAAAGGCAAGGCTTTCGGTGGCACATAACCCACATTCTAAATCAAGTACAAAACCTCCAATAAGGGACTTGTAAAGCAGGTGATTTTCAAGTAGTCCCTGAGACCAGTGGTTTTCAACGAAGGTCAATTTTCCCTCCTAAGGGACAACAGCAATGTCTACAGCCATTTTATGGGGTCAAGATTTGGGCTGATGGGGAAAGCTGCCACTGGCATCTAGGGGGTAGAGGCTGGAGATATGTTAAACATTCTGTATTGCACATGGCCCCTTTATTAAAAAAATATTCAGCCCCAAATGTCTTTAGTGCTGATATTGAGAAACCTTGGCTTATCATAACAATAATTTCTTGATTAGAGAAGGATGGAGTTAGAGAAGTCAGGAACGACAATTAGTTTGGATTAAGATTTACTTGGAATCGTAATCCCCGCCACAGGGAAAGGTTTTCTTTGGGCAAATCTCAGGTTTCCCTGACAGGGTTTCAAAGAGTCTGTCACTGGAAAAATAGTATTTGTTTATTATATATTATATAAATATAAATATATATATTATATTATCTTGTCATAGGAAAAAATAGTATTTGTTTATTATTATATTTATTATGTTATATAAATATATATATTATATTATATTATCCTGAACTTGAAGAGTCAGAGGGATTGGCAATTGGCCGATGCCTGAGAAGAGCACATAAATAAAGTCACACTTAAAGCCAGTTACTCTCTTAGTCAGGTGAGACAAGGTCATCACGAGAAGGAAAGCAGCAATTTTAAGACAAAGAAAATGCTTTAGTGAGGAGTTGTAATAGAATCCTTCATAGGAAGGCTCTAATTAAATTTTTGAAATGACTCTGCTCAAAAGCATAGTATAGTTTGGGTTTGGAGAGGGGACAGGTCTTAAAAAGTCAGCCAGATTAGGCATAGCTTGTATTAAAAACTTTACCAATGAGTGATTTCCAGTGACAGAGGAATTATTTTTCCCCAAAAGCTCAAAAGAGCAGCCACTAGAAAAAGAACACCTTCTGATCTAAAGGCAGTAACGTCAAATCACCTTGGTAATTATCACGTGCTGTCTTTCCTCTCTTCCCTTCCATGGCTGTAGATCCCAAGGAACCAGAGGGAACCTAATGAGGTTTGACCAGTCTTCTCCACTTCATTGCAGTCCTCTCTGCTTAAAGCAGAGCAAAGCCAGTAGAGAAGAGAAGAATCATGTTTTGGACATTCTTTTTAAAATGTTCTTTACTTATGTAGAGAGAGAAAGAGAGAGTGCCTGAGCAGGAGGAAGGACAAAACAGAGAGGGATAGAGAATCTGAAGCTGACTCCCCACTGAGTGCAGAGCCCAGCATGGGATTTGATCTCTGAACTCTGAGATCAGGACCAGAGCCAAGATCAAGAGTGGGACACAGAACAGATGGAGCCACCCAGGCGCCCCTGGACATTTATTTTTAATTGCAAGACTGAAACTCCTTTGAGGACTGAAGTTAACTCTGGAGGAATTTTCAGTATCTAAACACATGCCAAAAGTTAGGGATTTTATTCAAGACATGAGGAAGAAAGAGTCCCTAATTTGAATTTGAAAGGGCAGTGGAGGAAAATAACAAATTGCTTTCTGTTGGTATGTATACACTGGAAACAGATGATTGAGAACACATCTACGGAAGCACGGAAGCACGGATCTAAGGAAGGTGGCTCTAATTGTAGGATTTCCTTCTGCTAGTGAAATATGAAAGTTTGGGGTCAAGAAAGACAAGATTTTCTTTTTAATGACACTTTTTGGGTTTCTTGTATGAAATTAAATAATTTTAAGAATGTCAGTAAGAATGGGAACTCTTTTGGGGCACCTGGGTGGCTCAGTGGGTTAAGCCTCTGCCTTCAGCTCAGGTCATGATCTCAAGGTCCTGGGATCGAGCCCCGCATCGGGCTCTCTGCTCAACAGGGATCCTGCTTCCCCCTCTCTCTCTGCCAAACCTCTCTGCCTACTTGTGATCTCTCTCTCTGTCAAATAAATAGATAAAATCTTTAAAAAAAAGAATGGGAGCTCTTTTATCAGCCTGCCTGAGTCTTGGTTTGGTCCCTTCCTTTCTTGGGCAAGTTACTTGCATTCTTTGCCATAGGAGCCTAAGACAGCTTATTTCTCAGATTGACTTTTCCTCATCTCCTTCTTGCTCACCATCGAATTGTTGTCTTTACCTAATTATTGCTTTGGACTAATTATTTCATCTACTCTCTGTGTAGGGCAGTTCTTAATGCATTAATGATAAAATTCTTTTTTAAATTTATTAATTCCCTCAACTGTTTTTATGGAGCACACAGCTGTATGCAAAGAGCTAACCTTGATGCTGTGTATCCAAAGGTAGATTAAATAGCTCTAGTCTTTTCTGTTATGGAGCATATAGCCTATTAATGTAAACATAATGAGTCCTAACAACAGACTTGCTATTGTCCTAGGCATTAGGTATACACAGGTGAATAAAACTAACATTGACTCAACCATCATCGAATTTAAAATCTGAAGTTCCAGAGTAATAATAGTGAATCATGGCAGAAAAAGAATGATCCTGACATCAGTGGGAATGTTTATAGAGTGTCACAAATAAGCATGATAATTTCTAGGGATTTCTAGTAGACACTCTACATTATCAGAAAAATTCATATGAAACTTTCAAATAAAGCACAAAGGTGAGCAGGAAATCTTTTTAATGCCATAGGGGCCAAGAGCCAATGATTATGTAGGGAGATGTCTTTAAATTAGCTCCTAGTTGACTACTTTTTAGAAGTTTCAGATTCCTTTTTAAGAGTAGAGATGCAAATAATTTCCCTTTGGTAGAAGAGATAACCCCAAAGATTTATTGTCTTAGTAGACATGAATAAGTTTTATATCCAATCCAGAAATCTCTTTCTAGGACTGCTTATATATACCTAATCTGTAAGGCTCTCCAAACTGGCCATGACATCCTACTTGCTCCAGTTAAAGCTTTGATGGGTGTTTATTTCACATGTATCTGAGAGTCATGATTTTCACCTCTTTGAAAATTATACCTAACAATATCAAGTTTAAGGCAAATAATTTTTAATTTAAAATAAATTAACATGTAGTATATTATTAATTTCAGAAGTAGAGTTTAGTGATTCATCACTTGCCTATAACACCCAGTACTCATTATATCAAGAAGGCAATTACTTTTATAGATAATTGACTAACCATTCAATCAAGAATGGTTCTTGATTCAATTTGGGGTAGTACTTTATTTAGAATTTTTTGTATCTTAATTAGTACTTGAGTTCAGCTTATTTTATTTTATATATGATCCTTGTATATTTTTGTTATTATAGAAATAATTGGTAAGCTTTCACTCACACTCCACTCTGCCATATTCTGAAATAGTTTAAGCAGAAAAGGAATCCTTTGAGGGTTTGATAGAATTTTCTTTTTGGAAAATTTTAAATCTGTGACTATATTTTCAGCTATTTTAATGGATATTGGACTACTGATTTTTTTACTAGATATTAAGTCACTTTTAAAAATAGATTGCCTTAGTACACTGTCCATTTAATCTGGATGATCATATATATTGGCGTAAAGGTATATATGGCATTCTTTTATTAATTTAAATGTACTATAAAACAGATATTTATACATGTGTCTACGTGTGATTCCACCCTGGTGGGTGTTTAGTATGTGTATGTTTGTCTTTTATTTTATTTATTTATTTATTTATTTAAGATTTTATTTATTTATTTGACACAGAGAGAGAGATCACAAGTAGGCAGAGAGGCAGGCGGGTGGGGGGGGAAGCGGGCTCCCTGCTGAGCAGAGAGCCCGATGCGGAACTTGATCCCAGGACCCCGAGATCATGACCGGAGCCGAAGGCAGAGGCCCAACCCACTGAACCACCCAGGCGCCCTGTCTTTTATTTCAAATAAGGATTAATTGTAGACATACTTTTCTATAACTTGCTAGTATAGCATGTCTCAATTTACAGTATGCCCCCAATCTTTCCATGTCAATATATGTAAAGTAGACTTCATTTTTCTTTATTAATGTGTTATACACAGAATTTTTAGACTTGATCTGTTACAATTTTTGTACTTACTCTCATTGGATGTAAAACTGCTTTTGATTTCTTCAGAAGATGGATGCCTAGATGGTTAATTTTTAATTTCTCTGTCTTATTTTAACACATTTATTAGCTATTTTAACTTCCCTTCCCTATCACATTTTTAATTACACCCTTTTTGGACAAATCTTTATCCTATATGGTTGTAAATATAAAAGACTTGGAATATCCAGTGGGTGAAGAAAATAATGAGCTGTTTTGTCACTCCCTTTCATTTTACATGAGTTTCTAATGTTCCTGCCCCAGCTCTGATTTTCTCCATCCTTTGTTTTTTTTTTGTTTTTATTTTTGTTTTTGTTTTTTTAAGAATTATTTTTGCTTTGAGTAGGAGTCATTCCCTGGAAGAGCAAAGTGACATATTTCTACAGAAGGATTGTGGACTCTGTAATCACATTATGCTTCATATCACACTTTAAATGTAACAATTAGAAGTGATGACAGAATGTTCTACAAAATATATATTACCTCAAAATGAAGCAGGCATATTAGAGAAAACACTTGACAAATGCCATCCATATGCCCATAATAACTCCGGTCCTTGATTTTGCGCACAAGCCAAAAAGTGTTAACACTCCGTCAATACTCTGAATCGACATGTTTCGGTGTTGAGTAAATGACTTTTTGTAGCCAAGATTATTTTAGGTTACCCGTAACAGAAATTCATTTGAAAATAATAAAGCAAAAAAACAGGAATACAGGATATCTTACAGATTTCCACTGCAGAAAGCTCTTCCCGGGGTCCGCTTTGAGGTACTAGGAAGCCATCTGCAATTGTGGCAATGGCTCTTTCTCTCTCAGTCATGGTAACTTATCACTTATCTGACTTATTGTTTTTATATCTACCTCATTTATCTTTCTGAAGAGTGGTTTTCTCTATTTTACCATGTCAAATAATCACTTTACAGGTCCTGTTTTCATAAGTGATCAGGATTCACTCATAAGCCTGTCAAGGAAAAATTACACTGGAGACATTAAGCAAGCAAGGAAGAATTTATCCAAGATTATTGCAATAGGGAGAGAGACTGATCTCCACGCTGCTGAAACAGAAATTCTAGAGGAGCTAGTGGAAAAGCTCTGGTAGATGTTTGTGGGGAGGTTGATAAATAAGGTGTGTTGAGTGTGATGAGGTATTCTCGAATCTACAGATGTCTTCTTCCACGATTTGACTGCATTTGCTAATTGGTGCCCATTGAAGTTAGGTTCCTCACCTTCCAAAGAAACAGGGAGGTGCAGGTACTATCTTCCCTGATGATAGAGAGATGGCCCTCAGGTTCTTGAGAAAAAATGTCCCTAGGTTATAAAACTGGCAAGAAGCTGGAGATGACTTGTATTTATATTTTAGAGGGGCAGAAAAAGAATTTTCAATTATAAGTTTTCTAAAGTAAGTGCTCTGAGGAAAGGGAGGCCAGTGGCCTACAGTGAATATCTAATATTCAGCCCAACTGAGGGGAGCTTTAAGGCTCTCTTAGTCGAGCCCAAAGTTGCAAGTATCTTTCAATCAAGATGCCAGTTTCTCAGTTGAGTAAGTGAATTGGCTCAGGTGAGGTAAAATGCCAAGCCCAGGCCCAGTCAGAATTAGCTGTTCAAGTAAAGTGACATGGCTTTCAGAGGAGGGAAGTTCTCAGAGGCATGGGTTATAGCCTTGCAGGTCTGCAAAGGCCGCTACTATAAACATTTGTGGCACTAGTGCCAGGAGATGATTATTTATTATTTTGCAAGCTTCAAGCATAAAGTTATATCTGCCAACAAGCCTATGGGATCAGAATCTTTAAGAAGCAAAGATACTAATGAGCCTTAGTGCTATGCAACCAATTAACAGAATGTGCATGCTGACAATATGCAGTCAACCTGGAAAAAAATATGTAGTTTAGCTCTAATCTAATCTGTACCTCAGATTCTTCTTTACTTAATTTCTCTGAGATTGTTTTATATTCCTTTGAGACTGAATCTCGGAGATTTATTGGCTACAGGATGCTATATGGTAAATACACGAAAATACTGACGGGTCCTGGGATCGAGCCCCACATCCAGCTCTCTGCTCAGCGGGGAGCCTGCTTCCTCCTCTCTCTCCCTCTGCCTGCTTCTCTGCCTACTTGTGATCTCTGTCTGTCAAATACATAAATAAAATCTGTTTTAAAAAAAGTGGTCAATGTAATCCATTGCTATACTTGGCATAACTATGCTTTTGTAAAAAGTGCTCAGCCCTTTCTTTTGGTAACGCAACTCCTGGGAATCTGCCACTTTCATACCAGGTGAGGTTCTAAAACCAAACTACAGCCCTTATAGGATGAAACTTTCAGGGTATTCGGACACCATTCTCACTCCATTCAGAGAAGTTCAGCTTTGGGTTTGATGGTTTTGTAAATGGTGGAAGATAACTAGACTTAGCGCTATTCAAACCAAAGTGTGGTCTGCAGAACCATACGGATCTATGATTTATTTGTTTTGGGTCCATGAGACTAGAAAAATATAGAAATTTAGTGTAAGTCTATTACATTATTCATGTGCCTATTTTCAGAGTTGTTTTAAAAAGAGGAGAAAGATGTCTTTCTAAGAAGACATTTAGTAAGGAGTCAGAGGTCAAGGGTGATAATGCCACTGTGTGGCAACAGTCTATCTGACATGATGTCAACCCCCACAGGAAAACAGAGGAGGAGGGGTGGAGACGTATATTCTCTGAACTTCTGAACTTGACTGGATTTGTCTGAGAATCCTAAGAGCATTTTCAGTCCAGCAAAGAAGCCAAGTTAATGATGCTTTTTCCTCAGGAGGTGTCTGAGGAGATAGTACCAGGAACTTGGGATCATGACTTGAGCTGAAGGCAAAGGCTTAACCCACTGACCCACCCAGGTACCACTACACTGACCAATTTTAAAAGAGACAACTTCATCATTTAGTCAACACAAGTTAGTAAGTGTCTAATATGAATACTAATTCCCAGTATAAGTTCTGGATATATAAAGATGAAGGAAATACACATTGACCCTGCCCTTACAGAGTACATTATTTTGGAGTATGACTGAGAAACACATATCGAGGCATAGAGAGTCATCTAGGTCTAGGATCTTAGGCCTTCTTTACCATGAAAATGTCCACCTGTGGCTTCTTCTTCTACTTACTAACTACATACCTAGATCATAGAAGGATGACTGCAGTTGGGGACCGATGATGAGTTGGCACTGATAATGTTTTTAGCAATTTCCTGGACTCTTCCATTTTAGCTATCCAAAGTGAATAAAAGCAGGCACACCTGCAAGATTAAAATATGGGCCAAAGCAACTCTATGAGATAACAGGCTGCTCCCATTTTGCTATTAACTGGAGACAAGAGTCGGTAGAGATTACCTCTCAACAAAAGAGTATTTGTCTCCTCCCGTTTGCGACTTGCATTATGGAGGTATCTTTTTTACTGGGCAGGAAGCAAGTGAAGTATATAAAGGAAGAGCTCTTCTTTCACTCACCACTGTCCTCAGCAGCTAGCTCAGTGCCTTGCACAGAAAACCTGCTCAATGCAACGTAGATGGACTGAATAAACAAGAGCCGCCTTCTTAGTGACGAAGCCCTTCATGTTCCTCCTTCCTTATTGACTCAGACAGGAAATATATTTTTCTTTTGAAAAAGCAAATTGAAAAAAAAATATATACCAAAGAACAATACAGATCTGTCTCCAAAATCAGATTTGTTTCCAAATATTTGCATACTTAATTTTTAACCAGACATATAAGAGCTGAAATTCTTTTCTTTCCCTTTTTTTTTTTTTTTTTTTTACTTTTTGATCTAATAAATGTGAACTTTATGAAATCTAAGGAGGGCAAGACAGCTGCCAATCATAGGATAAATACTTAAAGCTTCTTTTATTGTTTTTCAGCTGGTGCCCTTTACTGAAGGATCTCTCCTGTGTTCCTCTGTGACAGAGGCAGCATCAAAACATTTCATTTTATGGAAGCGATTAGACACACATCTGTTCCAGAACTTCCATATTAAATGCTTGTCCGCATAGACCATATGAATTTCAAAACACGTGGAGGCCCCAAGGGAGGTTTTAAGTCATATTGTTGTAAAAGAACATGTTGTGGGATTTGGTCCTCGTTCACTTCGGTTCAATGGAAACATAACCTTTGATTCTTTGAGTAGTTAAAAACCTGTGGTTATCTCTGCTGAAACCAACCTAAGAAAGATTATAATAATTTTGGCTTTTTATATTTATTTAACATGTGGGTTTTTTTTTTTTTAAGATTTTATTTATTTATTTGACAGAGAGACACAGCGAGAGAGGGAACACATACAGGGGGAGTGGGAGAGGGAGAAGCAGGCTTCCCGCTGAGCAGGGATCCAGATGCTGGGCTGGATCCCAGGACGCTGGGATCATGACCTGAGTGAAAGGAAGGCAGAGGCTAACCCACTGAGCCACTCAGCCGCCCCTAACATGTGGTTTAAAAGATGTCTTTTCACCTCTATATCCCAATATTGAGCTTGGTGACTAGTCAATAAATAATTGTGGAATGATTAAAAGAATGTATGTGTGACAATAGGAAAAAGTAAGTCACTGAGATTCTAGATGTGTGAACATAAAGACTGTATATGAGGATGAACCCTAATTTTATTTTCTTTATTAATAATTAGAATAATAAAATTAGTAAGGTAAAATTAAATATTTTTAAGCAAATATACACATGGAAATAAATCAGTTACCTATCTGCAAATTGTCTAATAGCTATTCATTACCCCAACTGGATCGGGCTTTAGAAAATAAGATTCTAGGTAAAAGATATAAAAATATTTAATGCAAAATCAGAGAAGGTAAGAAAACTAAAAATTATATATATGTATATATATAATTTTATTATATATATAAACTAAAAATTATATATATGTATTACATATACATATATATTTTAATGTATGAGATCATTGTATATTTTTTATTTTTTTAAGATTTTTATTTATTTATTTGACAGAGATCACAAGTAGGCAGAGAGGCAGACAGAGAGAGAAGGAAGCAGGATCCCCGCTGAGCAGAGAACCCGATGCAGGGCTTGATCCCAGGACCCTGACATCATGACCTGAGTCTAAGGCAATGGCTTAACCCACTGAGCCACACAGGCGCCTCCATTGTATATTTTTTAGTGCAGTTTTTTTTTTCTTCGTTCCTAAATTCCTGTCCCCCTTTGTTTTCCATCCCTATATCACCCTAGTCATAGGATTCGCTTTAACAACTGGTTTATATTTCCCAATTCAGAATAAGTTTTCCTCCTATTTACAAATATTTGAAGCAACTTACTACTCTTCTTTGCTTCTCTACTAGAAATAGCTTCCCATCTAGGTATTGTAATTCTCCTCAATGACTGTTCTTCTGCGATACACAGTTCTCTGTCCTCCCGCCACCCCCTCTTCCTGCTATTTCTCCTCTTTCTCCTCTCCTCATGATTCACTCTCATTCTTACATTTCAGATTTTAGTCATATCAGCCATCATTATTGTTCCAAAGAAAGGCAGGGTGTTCCAATTATTCTCTAAAAACATTATTTCTACCACCTTTTTGAAAAAACCCACATTATGATTCAGGTGGAAGAAGAGTTTCATGTTTTCTTTTCATCCCTGAGTTAAAAATCCTCATTTCCTGCCCTCTACAATGAGACTTTTCATACAATCCCCATTACAACATTTCTGACTTTTGGACTTCTAGTTGTCCTTGTTATATACTTTTCACTTCTGAACTGTAGGCTAGGACTGTGTCTTGCTCACTTTTTATCTCCAGCCCTTGGCTTAGTGGTCCACACACTAAGAATCTCCATAAATGTTTGTTGATTGAAGTAATCAACGAACCAATGAAAAGGGAAAATTTATTGTTTAACTTGAAATCCATAAAGTTAGAGCTACATTTAGATTCTGACAGAAGAGAGGTACCTGGCTGGCTTAGTGGGTTAAAGTCTCTGCCTTCAGCTCAGGTCATGATCTCAGGGTCCTGGGATCCAGCGCGGCATTGGGCTCTCTGCTCAGTAGGGAGGCTGCTTCCCACTCTCTCTCTGCCTGCCTCTCTGCCTACTTGTGATCTCTCTCTGTCAAATAAATAAATAAAATCTTTTTTAAAAAAAGAATTTTTAAAAAAGATTCTGATAGAAGAATCTCTAACCTCCTTTTCTTTTTCCAAATCTATAATTGCACATAAAATGGATTTAATTAAATGCTAAGAAACTATAAATAATGACCATAAGTAAGATCAGTAATTCAATGGCCACAGTTTTAAAGAAAAACAATTTTATCCTTGCCTTAAGACAAGACTTTAAAATGTGGGATGCCTGGGTGTCTCAGTTAAGTATCTGCCTTTGGCTCACGTCATGATCCAAGGGTTCTGGGATCAAGTCCCCATTGAGCTCCCTGGTCATCTGGGAACCTGCTACTCCCCCTGCCTGCCTCTCCCCCTGCTTGTACGCGTGCGCGCGCTCTCTCTCTCTCTCTGTCAAATAAATAAATAAAATCTTAAAAATAAAATAAATAAAATAAAATATTATTTTGGGTTGGGGGTGCCTAGGTGGCTCAGTTGGTTGGGCATCTGCCTTTGGCTCAGTCATGATCTCCAGGTCCTGGGACCAGAATCCCTGATCATCACGGAGTCAGCTTTTCTCTCTCTCTCAATCTTTCCCTCTGCCCCTCCTCCCTGCTTGTTCCCTCTCTCTCTCCCTTCTCAAATAAATAAATAAATAAATAAATAAAATCTTTTTAAAAAATTAAATAAATAAAATAAAATGGTTTGGGTTGTTTAAAAAAATAAATAAAATAAAATGATTTGACAGTTTAATGACAACATATTTGATGATCTACATAAACTTCATTTGAAATATTATTAAAATCATTGAATTGAAAACTATAAACATCAATTAAAATAAAAATATCTGTTGTATACTGAAATCTCTATGATATAAAAATTTTAATATTTAACTTTTTTAATATTTATGCATCTTGCCCATACTGTCTTCCTTTACTCCATATGCCTTTCTTTCTACCCAGGCACTTTATATTTCCCCTTGTGCACTTTATTGCACACATTATAAAGTAATCAATGAGGAACTGAATTTTTCTTTTAAGGATATTATCCATTCATAAATTATTTAGTAAATAGTAAATATATTTTAGATCTAACCAAACAAGCATTTAAAAGATTTATATGAAGTGGATTAGTATTTTTTAATTCTAAAATGGACTTTAACAATTTTCATTTTTAGTATCTAATTTGCTAGATAATGACCATTGATCTATTTGCACTTTGCTACTCGTGTCGTGATCTTTTTGAAAAGCTCTCATTGTAAATTCCTATTCTCTCTGGTTATAGAACTTAGCACACTCTTTGTTTTCTAATATGTCCTTCAGTTAATCTTGTTGTTAATTAATGGCAACTAAATTAGAGACCATTTGGGAATGTGTATGTTAATAAAGTTTGTAATAAATGAATATGGGCAGTAGCAAAGATTTTAAGCCATAAAACTGTAAGCATGGCATCAGAGTCTCTTGACAGAAATGAGAACTAAGAATCTATTACATGATGAGCTATGAGAAAGTCTTCTAGTAATTGAAAGTGGCCCCTGGGTTCTGCAGATGTCACACAGCATCATACTCGTGACTACTTTAAAAGCCCCCTTTTTTCAGTCTCTCTGTGAAAATCTTGCTTGATTTGTTAACCTCTGAACATTACTGCCTGGAGTGGAGAACAATTAGATTCATTAATTTGTTTCCCTTCTCACTTGATTTAATACATCCTCAGTAATAGACCTCACTAACAATTGTAGTCTTGACTTTAGTACTTATTAGCAAATTATACTTTAAGCTGAATATTAAATTATCATTGAGGAATGTGAATAAAAAGAGAGCAATTCAAAGCTGGAAAAAGAAATAAAAACCTATTTTTGGCACACACTTTCAGAGGTATAGGATTTATATACTCAGAATTGTAGCGTAATTTTTTCACATTGTATTTTTTTCTTAGTTAAACATAGTTTCTATAATGAAAAGAGATGTTTTCTTGAGTATAAATTATTAAATGATTATGTCATGCCCCAAGGGAGAGATACTTCATACAGTTGATGGGTACTGATGGGCATTGAGTATTCTAACAAATTAAATCTGTCCCTAAACAGCCTTGGTTGAAAGAGTTCTAGTTTACTTTGGTGGACAGCTAGTTTTTAAACCTGCTGTGAATAATTAAAATGTTGGATTAATAGACACATATTAAAGATACAAAAAGAGAACAAGAAACATGTAGGCTGAGTTTGTACTCAAAGTCTGACTAAAGAGGTAGGTGGAGTAACAGACAGAAAAGTCACTTTCATTCTGAATACCTCCATCTCTACAATACACATATGTGAGCTAGAGAGGAAAGATCAAAGCCCAGTACCCAAGCAAAGTAGGTGTTGTTCCGGGAGATCTTTCCCACTTTCATAGGAAAGCCTAGGAAGTTGTACCTGTTGGGGTGGAGGCAGACCAGCTCAAGGCTTGTTTCCCACATTCTAACTTCAACTGTGAAACTGCAGTAAATGGTGCTGTTACTGCACACAGAATACGATGGAAAAGGGAAGAAAAGTCTGGGGGAGTGGGGGGAAGAAACCTTCCTAGACAACCTTCACATGATTGGTTACATAGTCACACACGAAATAGGTAGGCCAGTGACTGTGAAACCTTGAACTTCATTTGAGTGTATTCCAACTGCTGAAAGATCATTTTCAAACAGACCACAAGGCAGCCGAATATCTATCGGCACACCAGGGAAAACAACTTGGATACGAACTGGAACTAAGACTAATGGGAAGAAAGCAGCATAGATAATTGGGTCTTTTAGCAAACTGACTTTGTTCCTTTCTAAAAGTAGATGACAAACTTTAACATTATCTAAAGGGATCAGGAAAGTATAAAAATGACATAGTAAGATTTAAAAATAAGCCAAAACAGAACTTCCAGACAGAAATACAAGGACTAGAATTAAAAAATCAGGACAGCATTCCAGGACCAGCTAAGATGGAATAACTTGATATAAATCCATCTCTCCCACTGATCTCAACTAAAATTGTGGGGCATTTTTCAAAAGCAACTACATGAGAACACTGACGAATAAAGAACAGTGGAGAGATTTGGGAGAGAAATTAGCTTTTGAAGAATAAACCATTCTGTGTGGGAGTTTCCTTTTTATTTCCTCTTCTTCTTTATTTTTTGGCTTTGTCCCAACGTTGGCCCAAGTAACAAACTTTAAATGAGTCACAGAAAACAAAAACTCTAAGAAAAATCTTTTTTTTTTTTTTCCTGGCTAAAGGACTAGAAAAAGAGCCAAATAGTCCAAAAACAAAACCAAAATATTTTACTCATAAACCGCAAAAATAAGTCTTTGGTATCTGCAGGGTATGGAGAAATCCCTGAGTGAAGAGAGCTGGACATGAGAATCCTCTAACACCATGTAAGATCTAACACAAGTCTAAGGTTTACATACGAACTGTGCATACATGTAGGAAAACAGAGGAAATATCACAAAGGCTATGAGAAGAAAACCATGACAATGCTCCACCCATGTCTCAGACTAACCCTGGAGTGTCCTATGTGTATGGTGAACCCAGATAGCCTAGCATGGTGTTTGAAAACCAAACTGGGACTGGAATCACTGCTCACATTAATTGTGAACTGAACCTAACTGAGTTGATTGCCTGCTAGAATGAACAAATCAGTATGATCTAAAAATATTTTTTCAGGCTCCAGAATCTCACAATATATTTAAAATTCCCAGGATACCATTCAGAATTACTTCACACACAAAGAAGAAAGGGCATCTGGAAAGTTAAATAAATCTAATCAATTAATTGAATCCAATTTCCTTTAAAAAAAAAAAAAAGTCAACCCCTGGGACACCTCGGTGGCTCAGCGAGTTAAGCATCTGCCTTTGGCTCAGGTCATGATCTCTGAGAGGGTCCTGGATCGAACTCCACATCGGGATCCCTGCTCAGTGGGGAGTCTGCTTCTCCCTTTCCCTCTCCCCACAACTCATGCTCACTCTCTCTCTCTCTTTCTCAAGTAAATAAAATCTTTAAAGAAAAAAAAAATGAACTCACAATGATCCAGCTGTTTGGATTTTCAGATGAAAAACTTTAAAATAGGGGCACCTGGGTTGCTCAGGTGGTTAAGTGTCTGCCTTCAGCTCAGGTCATGATGTCAGGGTCCTGGGATCGAGCACCCCATTGGGCTCCTTGCTCAAAAAACTGAACTTCCTGGGACTGAGCTCCACACCAGGCTCCCTCCTCAAAAAACAAAACTTTAAACTAGCCATCATAATGTACTTCATGAGGTAAAGTTGAATGCCTTTGACATAAGTGGAAAGATAAATACTGAAAAGATATTTTGTACTTCATAGATACTACACAAGAGAACAAAATGGAAATTATAGAACTGAAACCTAAAATATATGAAATATAACTAAGGCATTAATACCAGAATAAAGATGGCAGAGAAAAGAAAATAAATCAATAATAATCATTCCATCTGAAGAACAGGGAGAAAAGAAAAAACTAAAAAATATTAAACAAAACCACAGAGATTTGTACCATAATGTCAAAAGATCTGACATTGGTGTCACTCGAGTCCCAGAAGGAGAGGAGAAAGAGACTGGTGCAGAAAAAGGATTTGAAGAAATAATGGCTGGGAACATCCCCAAATTGTTGAAAGACATACATTACAAATTTCAGAAGCTCAGCAAACTCCTAGGAGGATAAACTCAAAAGCACACCAAGACATATCAAACAAAAGCATTAGAAAGCCAAAAGTGAATAAAAAGATGTTTAAAGCCTCCAGGGTAAAAATATAAATGCTATAAACAGGAATGTGACTGAATAAATACAGATTTTACATCAGCAACATAGAAGATAGGAGACAATAGGGCAGTGTCTTTCAAACACTGATAGAAAGCAAACATCAACACATTCTGTACCAAGTGAAACACAGTTTAGGAATGAAGAAAAAAAAATAGAGGCATTTTAAATTAAAGAAAACTAAAATAATTTGTCACCAGTGTGTCTGCTTTATAATAAATAAAGGAAATTCTTAGGATGAAGGGAAATGATTCCAGAGGGTAACATGGATTTTCATGAATGAAAGAGTAGCAAGAGAAAGGGTAACAATTCACCATACACATAAAAGCCTGGAAAAATGCAAAAGACTGCCTGTTGTCTCTTAAATTCCTTAAAATATGTATGACTGTTGAAAGCAAAAGTTATGTTTTTCTGGCTGGCTTTGAGGTATACAATGTAATATACATGAAAACTAAAGTTGAGTAGAGAAGGTAAAGAGACTGGTATAAAAGGCCTATGTATTTTCTTTGAAGAATGAATGATAACTCTAAGTAGATTATATGTTAGGTGTGCATAATATAAACCTTAGAGTAACAACTAAAGAAACAAAAACACACAGCAAAAAGTAATGGGGTGTATTAAATGCAGAATTAAAAATTAAAACGGTCCCAAAGAAGGAACAAAATGGTGAATGAGGGTGTGGGGCAAGGACAAACAGAAAACAAATAACAAAATGGGAAACCCTATCAATATCAATATCAATAACTACATAAAATATACATGACCTAACTACTAATACAAACAGGAGGAATTATAAACAAATCTGAAATTATAGAAAATTTTAGCACTCCTTTCTCTGCAATTGATAGGAAAAGTAGATATAAAATGTAGGATAAAATAGAGCTGGATAAAACTATCAACTGACTTTGAATTATGGTGTGTTTTAAAACATCTGACCAACAACCAGTGAATACATATTCTTTCAAAGGCACATAAAACATTCATCAAGGTCGATCATATAATAGACCATAAAAAAATCTCAGCAAATTAAAAACAAATCAATTAAAGTATGTCACTCTGACCATAATCAAATTCAACTAGAAATAAATAATAGAAATATACCTCTACAATACTCAAATAGGACATTAAACACATTTCCAAATAACATATATGTCAAAGAGGAAGTCCCAAGAGAAATTAGAAAATATTTTGGATGGCATGGAAATGAATGTATATCAAATGTGTGAAATGCAGTTAAAGCAGAGGTTAGGCAGAATTTTTTCTCACTAAATACCCATATCAGAAAAGAAGAAAGGTCTCAATCAATATTCTAAGTTTGCACTTTATGCACACACACACACACACACACACACACACTAACATATATTTTATATAATTTATATTATATATAATTTTATAATAAATTACATATTAAAATATAAAAAATATTTATATATTATATATTTATATATAGAGAGATAATTAAATGTAAAGAAATGAGATGATAAAAAACAAAAAAAGCCTAAATAATGAAAATAAAAACAGAAAAGCAATAGAGAAAAAATCAATAAAATCCAAAGCAGTTTCTTCTAAAAGATCTGCAAACTTAATACAGCTCTATCCGAATTAACCAAGAAAAAGAAAGCAACAAAAATTCCCAGTATCCAGAATGCAAGGTAGGTATCACTACAGACACCAAAGACTTAGAAAGAGTTCTTTTCTTCCTTTCTGTTCAGTCTGGGAAATTCTCATTGACTTTTTCTCAGTCAGACCTTAACCTATCCTTTGTCACTTCTGCTGTTGATTTCATCCAATTAATTCTCCAGTATAGTCATTAAGTTTTTCTGTCCTAGAAATTTAATTTTACTTACAGTTTCATTTTTCTGCCTTATTACTTCATCTTTCCACCTTTCTCCCTTCATTCATGAAATGCCTAAATATTTGAAGTGATTTTAGAATCCTTCTTTTCTAAAGTCAACATAAGTCATATATAAGTCTGTTCTACTGATCACTAATTTTTTTAATGGGCTACATTTTTCTGATCCTTTGTACACGCCATAGCCATAGTTTTTATATTTTGTCCTGCACATTTTATACTCAAAGAGCAGTAGAAACTGAAGTAGATGATAATATTCCCCCAGAAAAAGACCTGTTCTTTCTCTCTCAGCAAGGGTGAGGATTTGTTTTATTCCTCCTTCTGATCAAAATTTGAAGTGGGTCAGGTCTCAATTAAAACTTTAATTATTATCAGTTTTACTCTGTTTGATATCCTGCAGGTGGTTTCAAGCTCTTTCCTCCAGCAGTGTTTTGGGATATAAGCACTGTGAAACTCAGGATCTTCTTCTTTCTATTCCACGCTCCCCCACTCCCAAACTCCCTTTTGCAAAGAAGACTAGCTCTATGGTTTATATACACCTAGATTCAGGTCTGCCACACTAGTCTACCTATGGTATTCTACATTCAGCTGGTTTCTCCTAATTGCAGAAAAATTTACCTACCCAGAGCACGCTTACTCATCCAACATCCAAACCCAGATTTTAATGTGGTCTCTCATCTCTGATTACCTATTAAATGTCTGTTGTTCTCTGGAATTTGATTGTTACTCATTTCTATAGCTCTCTGTATTCATCTATCCTTCTCTTTCTCCTTCCCTTCTTCCCTTCCTGCCTCCCTTCCTTCCTTTGTGATATTTAAGCTTATCTGTCATTCACTTACTCTTACACCAGATATACTGATGTTTTACTATCTTTTATAAGTTATTAAAAGTAGAAAATGTCAAAATTATTCTGATTTTAAAGATTATTATTTCTACTCTGGAAATATATGCCTTCTCAATGAAGACAGGGTTTATAAAAATACTATTTTTTACCTAGCCAGTAGAGTAAGAGGTAATTCATGTATATATTCATACAATTATTTATTTCTAAAACTATTTACTATTCTATATCCCAGGTCTTCTTTTAGTGACTAAGAATTCAATAATGAGCAAATCAAAGGTAAAGCAAAACAATCACAACAGACAACTCTTTGAAAAGGAAAAAGAGCTGTGCCTGGGTGACTCAGTCAGTTAAGTGACTGCCTTTGACTCAGGTCAGGATTTCAAGGTCCTGGGGTCTAGCTCTGCATTGGACTCCTTGCTCAGGGGGGAGTCTGCTTCTCCCTCTCTTTCTGTGTTCTCTCTCTCATGCTCACTCTTGCTCTCTTTCCAGTAAATAAATAAAATATTAAAAAGAAAGAAAAAAGAAAATAATAACAAAACATTTTAGTGAATAATGGGTAAAAAAGAAGTTGATTTGGGATACTGAGCAAGCAACCTCAACACTCACAAAAATGTATGCTGGAATATCAATTGATTTACACACTATTTCTTTCCTTTATTAGATTTCAAATTTGACCAGGATAATATCTGGGCTGGTTTTGTTAAACAATTTATATTTGATGCTTTGAAGGCTCTTTTGCTTTCTGTTTATTAGCAATCAAATCACTGTACAAATATTTGCTAAATGAATGAATTCAGTCAGGATCACAACCAAACATCTGGGAGTTTATAATAAAAAAAGGAACTGGATAAAAATAGTCTTAAATAAATATAATGTCTGTGGATGCAATGATATTGTAAAAATGTTAATGTGCAATCTAGAATTTGACATCTGTAGTCAGAGAGCCTCAGTTTCAAGATAAGATCTATCACTTAATACCTTTATGATTTTGGTAAGTTAGTTAATATCTATATACCTCAGTTTCTTCTTCATCTGTACTTAGAAAAATAATAGTATCTTTTCTGTATGTTTTTATGAGCACTAATTAATGTTTATGTAGTATTTAGAAGAGCACCTGATATTAAAAGAGCATAATCTGAGAGTTTGCTATTCATAGGAATAGTGGTAACAATAGTGTATATTAATATTATATCACTTGTCTATTGCTGTATGACAAATTATCACAAACTCAGTGGCTTAAAACAATACCCATTTATTAGCTCACAATTCTGTGGATCAAGTGTCTGGACTGCGTTCTCTTGTCTAGGAGTTCAGAAAGTCAAAATCAAGGTATTGGCTAGGCTGGGTTTTTATTGGAAGCTCTCAGCTCCGAGGAAGAATTTGCTGTGAAGCTTGTTCCAATTATTGGCAGGATTCAATTACTTGGGCTTATCAGGCTAAAGCCCTGATATCCTGCTGGGACTGCCCTCGGATGTTATCACTTCTCCTTAGATCCCTTGCCTCATAGTCTCACCAGCAAGGGAAAATCTCCACCCCATCAAATCCCACGTGCTTCAAATCTCTCCGACTTTCTCTTCTGTGACCAGCCAGAGAATACTCTGCTATTAAAAGGCTCATGTGAGTACATTAAATCTACCCAGATAAGCTCTGTGTCTTAACATCAATTAAGAGCCTCAATTATATCTGCAAAATCCCTTTTGCTATGTAACATAACACAATGAAGGTTGTAATATAGCAGGAACCATCTTCAAATTCTGCCTACTCCATTTCTGCCTACTCCATTCCCAACAGGAATCCCACAAAAAGGTATCTGACATAGAGAACAGACTATACTAACAACTATCCAACCTACCTTTCTCCTAACTTTATTGTGCTTGCTCCATTAGCATAAATGAAGGACTGGCAAAGATGAAATGACCCTTTTAGGGAATGGAGTGTTTGCAATGAAAAGGTATAGTCTCCCTCCATTCATGCCACCATTCTCCAGAGATTTTGGAAGACTTCAATATCATCACTTAATGATGTGTGAACTGGCGCACTCTCCATAATCAGAGACTAGCAAGCCTGTTTCATTTGATAGGTGTTTAAGCTACTAGACCAGCAATGCACTGATGATTCTGGAGATGCAGGAAAATGGATGCAAGAGAGATAGCTGCCATCAGACATGAGCTGCCTGTGAGTCAGCCAACAGTTCTACTGTTTGGTTAGGGAAAGATATGAGCATTTACACCCCAAGAAAATCTTAAATATTTCCCCACATGTAGGTACTGTCACAGTTTGTAATTAAACATCAAGAGAATTTTTTGTTGTCTGGTAGCATGAGATATATTCATGGTAAATCAAACCCAACTTTATTAACAATAAAAAAAAATTAAAGCAAAGCACGTTCATGGTTACAAGATAATGTAAGGAGCTGCACAAGTCACAAAGGTAGTCCCTTATAATATTAAATTAAGTTTTGAAAATAATATGTGACCAGTCAAGAACTCAGATATTATGTGGAACAATATGGAATGACCACAAAATTTAGTGTATTTGTAATACATATCATTAAAACTTAGATGAGAGAATTTAGTACAATGCATGAGGCTAGGGAACATTTGAGTGAAAATGTTTATTCTTAGGACCTTATGGTTTTCTTCAGCATTGATTGGAATGGAGGATATTATATTATGGTGGCTACTCTACAGTTGTCATTCAATAATATTTAACAATACAACAAATTTTCTTCTCTGTGTCCAGAAGCATAGACTTGTTTTTAGAAAAAATCAGGATTAGGCAGTGAAAAAGAATAGAAATTTGCCTGCAGTGAATAATTTCTGAAATATAGGAGTAAAAAAAGGCAGGCAAACCCAATGAGGCCAAGTCTATAGAAGACCTAAAACAAAGATTAGATAGAGAAAATTGCTGGAGAAAATGAGGGTGTAGAGACGTGGGTAGGGTAGAACTTTTTCATCAGGAAATTGAAGTTTGGATCAGCATTCAGGATAGTATTCAAGATAATAAACCTCTTTGTGAATCCATAGAGTATAATATGAGGAAAAGAAATGAAAGTATATTCAGAGAACAGAGGACCCAAATTCATTTGGTGCTAGTTACGAAATAGTAGAAGTGGTCCTCATTTACTAGAAAGGTTCACTGCTTACTCCAAGAATATTATCCTCACCCTAATATCCCTTAGAATAATGTTTTAAAAGTATTTGATTTAGAGATTGAAATCCATCACTATGCATGATTTAGCATTTACTTATTGTTTGTATGCAGGAATGTTCAATAGAACTTTCCATGATTATGAAAATGTTGTGTATCTACACTATCTGATAGTGTGGCAGCCCACATACAACTGTTCAGCACTTGAAATATGGCTAGTGGAACTGTATAATTAAATTTTAAATTTTGTTCAATTTTGAGTCATGTAAATTTAAATGTAAGTGCCACATGTGGTTTGTGGCCACCCTGTGGTGCAGTAAGGATAGAAAATAAGTTCGTATTGAAGATCTTAATTTTTAAAATTCTCTTTTTACTGGAAGAATTAATTGGTGAACTAAAAATAGATGCAGGAGGCTTCTAAATTTCACAACACTCATATGTAATAGGTTAAAAAACATGAATTATTCCTGTATTTATAATAGCTGCAATGGATTTGGCATTAACATGACCTGCCACTTTGCTATACTCTATAAATCACTAGATGATTTTGGCTGGTAGCTCCATTTTTTTAACCAGTGGCCCCATGTCTTTCCTTGCTCTCTGAGGATGACTCCCCCCCGCCACACACCACCATATTGTTCTAAAAGGGGTAGCATAAGGATTTCTGTCCTGCCTAGACTTACTCCAACTACAGCTTTTAGTACATCAACAATCTGCCTGCATTATTTAATTCTTGTTTTCATTTCTGCAGTTAAAAACCTTTCTCAGAATACAAACTCGGTGTCATGCTCTTTACTTTGTCAATGTTAAAACAGATTGCTGGATTCCTGAATTGCTTCTTCAACTTTTTGCCTATGCTCGCACACTGTTATCTCTCTCCTTGCATATATCCCCAGAGACAGGCCAACATGCTGCTGATGATTATTTTTATTTAAAAATATACTCAAAGAGGGGCATCTGGGTGGCTCAGTGGTTAAAGCCTCTGCCTTCGGCTCAGGTCATGATCTCAGGGTCCTGGAATCGAGTCCCGCATCGGGCTCTCTGCTCAGCAGGGAGCCTGCCTCCTCCTCCTGTCTCTCTCTGCCTGCCTCTCTGCCTACTTGTGATCTGTCTGTCAAATAAATAAAAAAAAAAAAATATATATATATATATAGTCAAGACTTTTTTTAATTATCTATAGTCATGATAGAAATAGTCACAACAGGAGAAGCCACAATAAGGAAAACATCAACACAACAGTAACCATTTTTGCTTTGGGTTTTCAATTCCCAACATGCAAAATTAAAGTTTCATACCAATTTTTACATTTTTATTATACATCAGAAAATCCAGGAGAAATGTCTCTGGTTCCCTAATGAATGAGCAGGCCTAGAACTGGCAAACTGATTTCAGTATCATACTTTTTATGTTTATTTTTATTTTTATTTTTTAGTTAATGTCTAGGGTCTTTCACTACTTTTCAAAACGGAAAACCCTATGCTCGGTCTAACTTTCCCAAAGGAGCTATCAGGTTGTCTCATATGTTTAAAAATATGACACAGCTGATATAAATAATACATAAAAAGGACCCCTTAGTGAGACTATGTGGTGAGAGGGAGGAAAAAACATGAGTCAAATGCATATTAAAGATGTTTTCACTCCCAGCATCTTCCCTGGCATACTCTCATCTCAGTCTACCCACCCAGAGAAGGAAATGCCTTAAGGATACAGCAGAGATGCCACATCCTTCTCTGAAGTGGTTTTTTTGTTTGTTTGTTTGGAGTCTAAAGCATAACAAGTTAGGGGAGCAAAACATATCCAAGTATTCCCATACACCTACATTGAGGTCATGAGAAATGCATGTAGCAGGATCTTTTCTTCAAATCCTAAAGCTCTATTTTTTTTTTTACTTCCTTCTTTGTATGTGAATTACCCATTCAGTTATTCAGCACAATCAGCAAATATTCACTGTACAAGTACTATATGCCAGGCACAGTGCTAAGCATTGGGGTACATCATTGAACAAAAGTGACAAAAATCTCTTGACTTCTAAAGCTCACATTCTAGTGGATTTCAACTATATTCCTAAGGCATGTTTGAAAAATACACTTTTCCCAGTTCATGGAGTTTTAAACTTTATAACCCAAACAGAGAAATATGTACACAACTCTTCTTTCTGTGATTGAATGTGATTTGCTCTGAAATCTTTGAGAAAATAAAATCATCATTATTAGACAGAAAACTGTGTGTTAGAATGAAAGATACCCCCCCCATTCTAGGTGGTGGGTTACCTAACAACTACCACCCTCACTGTTTTCTCTTATAGAATCTCACATTTGGTGGCCATGCAATCTATGACATAAGAAAGTCAAAGTGGTGTTATTTTTATTTCCAGAGGTTTATTCAGGGACAGACAGGTGGTGCACTTCTGTTCAGTGCCATAGAAAGGAAATCTACTCAGATGTTTCTTTGAAAAATTTAATTCTCCATTAAAAAACAAAACAAAACAAAACAAAAAAACAAAATAAGGGGGGCGCCTGGTAGCTCAGGTCTTAATCCCAGGGTCCTGGGATCTAGCCCCTCATCAGGATCTCTGCTCAGCAGGGAGCCTGATTATCCCTTCCTCTCTCTCTGCCTGCCTCTCTGCCTACCTGTGATCTCTGTCTGTCAAATAAATAAATAAAATCTTTAAAAAAAAAAAAAAAGGATATTTGGCATGTAAAACGTGCAATTACTTCATCCCTTTCTTCCTAGTTGAAATGATCCTTTATGACAATATTATGTCTGGAATTCTTGAAGTCATTTACAAGATACAAAATATATCGGGTAGAAAAGTAGTGGGCCCAGATTCCGTGGGCTACATTAGTACTGCAGGAGGGTGGGGAGTTTGAGTACATGGAAACATCTACTTCTTGACAGTATGTGAAATGACAAAATGTGTATGCTAGTTATGTTAGTGGGGTATTCAGTTACTCAACTTCTAAAGCATCATGGCTGTTACAGTTAGGACAAGCTGTAGGATTTTGACCTTTTCCTTGTAGCCAAATTACAACAAATAATTCATTTTCAAGAAATTTATTTCAGTGTAAATTTTCTATCTACAACATGAATTTAATTTTAAATTTAAGTCCAAAGCAAACATGAAAGCATCGATTTTGATTGGCCACTCAATTAGCATTGTTAATGAGCAACTCACAATATTGCATGAAATATTATTAGGCAATGTCCTAACATTGTTTCTGTATGGTTCAAGGAAAACAAATATGCTTGAATGAATTACCACTTATTTTGGCTTCTCCCAAACAGTATTTTCCATTAAAAAAGAAAAGAAGTAAAGGTGCAAAGAACTCATAATGATGTTAATAAAAATATAATTTCATAAATCCATTCACTTATCATCTTGAGTTAATAATGCCCTCCCCCTCAAGTTACATCTACCCAGAAGCACAGAATGTGATCTTTTATGGAAACAGAGTATTTGCAGATATAATTAAGATACAACCATACTTCATTAATGTGACCCCCCCCACCTCCAATAACTGGTGTCTTTATAAGAAAAGTCTGGACACAGATATAGACACATGGGGAGAACATCAAATGGAGATGAACATATGTATAGGCACTGTGCATCTACAAGGCAACAAACAGATGCCAAATATTCTTTTTTTAATTATTATTATTATTATTTAAGATTTTATTTATTCATTTGACAGAGAGAGAGAGATCACAAGTGGGACAGAGGCAGGCAGAGAGACAGGGGGAAGCAGGCTCCCTGCCGAGTAGAGAGCCTGATGCGAGGCTGCATCCCAGGACCCTGAAACCATGACCTGAGCCGAAGGCAGAGGCTTAACCCACTGAGCCACTCAGGCACCCCAAATATTCTCAGCAACCATGAGAATCCAGGTGAGAGGCATGGAACAGATTCTCTCTCAGAAGCTTCAGAAGAAATCAACATTCCTGACATCTGTACTTCAGGATTCTGGCCTCCAACTTTGAGAGAGAATAGATTTCTGTTATTTTAAGTTACCTAGTTTGTGGTAATTTGTTACAGAACTCCAGGAAACTAATAATCAATATGTTTATGGCTAACACAAATGAGTATGTATAATATAGTATGCAATTTTGCTACTGCTAAATATTTAGATTTTTGATAAGTGAAAATTGTTTTTCATGCAATTTGAATTTATCTGATTCATAAGGTCATTTCATATGTTAAGGACTATTCCTTTCCTCCTTTGTGAAGTACCTTCTCACATATATTTAGCTTGTCTCTATTAAGCAAATTTTGTCTTCTAGATAATAACAGCATTAAGGAGATTTGTCTTGGTGTATAAATTGCAAATATCTTCCCTCAGCTCTTTTTATCTCTTGTCTTTTAATTCTGCTTATAGTATAAATGTCCTTGCATGTTTTAAAATTTTCTTCAAATTTATTGTTTCTCTTATTGATTCTGATTTTAGATTATATGGAGGTTCCCACAAATCCAAGACTATGATGGAAATCATCCATATTCTTTCTAGTAGGTATAGTGCTCCATTTCCACATTTAAATCTCCAATCTGTATTCTATTATGCAATATGAAGTTCAGTTTACATTCTGTAAATTTTCCAAATGGCTTCTCAATTATCCATTGCCTTATGAAAGCAACCACTCATCACATGATTTGAGATTCTAGTTTTACCATATACCAAATTTCTCTGTGCATGCATGTCTCTTTCTGCACATCCTTTTCTTTGCATTATTCTATTTATTCAATCACTGGTATCACAGGGATTAAATTATACAAACTTCATATTTTAACACTGCATTTGGGTAGTACCCTAATATTTTGCCTTTTATCATTTTCTTGCTCTTCAGTCTTATTTGTATTTTCCATGAGAATTAATAATCAGTTTGCCCACCTTTGAGAGGAAAATGTTGATTATTTGATATGAATTACATACAATTAATTGTACATTAAGTAGAATTGACATTTGTCATGTTGAATCTCTCTATCCAAAAATGTGTGATAACTCTTCATTTGTTTAATTCTGTTTTGTAGCTTTTAGAATTGCTTTAGTACTCTCTTCATACACCATTTGCAAACTTCATGTGAATTTTATGGTAGATATTTTATATTTTATTGATATCATAAATAGGTCCTCTTTGTTTTATCTTGTAACTTTTTTCTTAAATATAAAATGCTTACTTTTAACCTCCTATACATGGAATATTACTCCACTCCTTTATTAATTCTTCCAATTCTATTACCACTTGTAGCTCTTCATTTGATATTCTTGGACATTTTTACACACACACACACACACACACACGCATTCGTAGCAGCTCCAATAAATATAGTTTTGCTTCTTCCTTTCTATTTCCTCAATTTAGTATTGCTTCCTCTTATGTAAACACATTGACCATTTGTTCAATAGTAGGAGCAATACTGGGTATCCTTTTTTTTTTCCTCTAACTTCATAGAAGAAATGTTACTAATATGTATTAACTGAAATACTAATGTTGGCAATAACATATAATTTTAAATCTATTTTAGAAGTTTCTATTTACTATTTTATAATATGAATGTGTTTTATGTCAAAAGCCCTTTCATCATCTATATTTTTCTTCTTAGATATATTACTATGATAAATTATAATAATAGATGCCTTCATTGAACCAACTTGCCTTCTCTTTTCATCCTTGCATTCTTGAGAAGAATCTTAGTGGATTATGATATATTTTCTTGTTCACTGTTGTAAGCTACTTGCTATGCTGTATTTCACATTTTCATATTGATATTCATAATTAATATTTATTTGTAGTTTCGTTTTTCAAATACATGTTTATTAGGATTTGATAACAATGTTATTTCACTTCATAAAAGGCATCTTTGAGGTTTTCTTTTTTTCATGCTCTGAAGCAGTCTTAAGATCACAATGACTCTCTGATCCTTGAGGGTTTAGAAAAATCCCCCTGTGAAAAAAATCTACACTCGGGACATTATTTTGGCTTTTGTTCTGGAGGGTATATGAAGCTCATTTACATATTAATGTGTCTCAATGTTGAAATTACTCTATTTATATTTTTTCTCTTGTCTGGGGTTTTGAGTTTTCTTGCTAACAGAAATTTATGTATCTGCTAACCCCCACAACTTCAACTTCTATTTCTCTTGACCTAGTGTTCTTTTCATGCTCAATTTGTTTTCTATTTTCAGTATATTCCCTCATGAGTAGGCTCTGTCATTTTAAAAGAGTATCTGATGGATACTTCAGAGGGTCATAAGAACTTATAATAGCACAGTCCTATAAACTCTCCTATATATTCTCATATATGCATGCATAAAATTTTTTAAATTGTGTTGTGTTCATACTCATCAGCAATTTAGAATCTGCATGGGAATTTCCCAATTTCACTGACTGACTTTCATGCAACCCACTCAAGGTTCTACTCAAAATAGGTAGAAACATCCCTTTATTTTAGGATGTGAGTATCTGTTCTATTTTTTTATTTTTTCTACTTTTTTCCCCCTCCCCACTGATGCCTACTAGATGACTCCTGATCTCAGGATGGTCATACCACCCATGTTGTAAAGTTCATCAGGATTTTCTGCCATCAAGTTTTATTGAGAGTAGCATTTTCACATTGTTGATTAGTATCTTATTTGGTCTATTTCATTCTCTGGAAAATTTTGTGGCAATTCAAAAATGATGTTTTTGCCCTCATCATACATCTAAAAGTCTCATGTATTTTTTAAAATTAGGGAAAAATCAGGAGGTTGTTATGTGGTTACTTTTGGGAAGAATAAGAAAGCTAAGAAGCAGACTATATCCATCAGCTCGGTGTATCTCAAAGTGAACAGGCAAAGATTAGTACAAGGATATTGTGGTCCAAAGACAAAAACACAAATGTCTGAATAACCGAGAGCTATGAAATTTAAGCAAAATAAATGACTGGGATGATCCTCTTGAGATTCTGAAGTTTCCTCATGGCTGTAGCTATTAGGTTAGCATAACCCACTTCCCAATAATCATGGAGATTGACCTTTTATATAGGTTTAGTATTTTTGGACCATAACCTAAGTCATATCATACCACAAATTCATTTCCTTGTCTCATTGAATTCTCTGGGCCTCTATAATGCATTAATTTGAGAAGTTGTTGTTGTTTTTCAATCAAACTAGGATTTTGCATTTAGTGATTTTGTTTGAAGATTCCTGAGCACTTCTGTCAATTAGCAGGGTCAGTGATAGAGAGGGAAAGCTAATTTTCCACAGATCTGGCTTAGGTGTTGATTTTATTTACCAGCCTTTACCACCTTGTTAAATTTTTCAATTTTGATCTTTATTCCTTTTGTCTCACCTCTGTGAGAGTTGCCAAGAAATTTCCCAGAATATATAGACTATTTCTCACCTAATGAACATTTCTTTCTGCAAGCGTAGTAAGAGATTATGCATATATATCTGTTGTACCATATGAGACTGGACAGAGAGAAAAATTCTGTGCAATGGATTCTTTCTCTTCCTTCTCACTTGTGGTATTTCTCTTGCCAGGAAATTTGTGGAGAAGAGAGTAAAAATGGCAGAAGTAGCATCTTCTCCCAGTATAGCATATGCCTTCATGTCATCTTCCTGCCAAGAGGACTGGAACCAAGCTAGCTATTATGGCGACACTCTAGTAATCCCATCTCTAAGCAGGATGTTGGTGCCTTACATTAGCTGATCTTCTATACAGAAATGTTCTGGTCAAAAGCAAAGCAATGCAAATGACAAAAAAACTTAGAAATAAAATCCAAATATTATTTCTGGAATGTTGGATAGATACTCATACATAACCACAAAATAAGCCCAGTGCACAAACTGGATGACTAACCTTTCTTTGAGCTTGGTGGCGATGCTCCCAGTTATTTCCTAAATTCAAATGAAATCACAGCCAGACTCCTTGAATTTTCTCAAGCATTCCAATTTCAATCATGAGCTAGTTTAGCTGGAAGTCAGGTTCTTCCCAAGTTCACTAGAAGACTTCTTGGCTGTAGTTTTAGACATTCTGGTGAAAACTAAGCTGAGCAGGCAAGGTTAGTTTTTTCTATGGCTTATTATAGTCTTTGCCATTTACTTCCTGGAAATTGCTGGTGGAAATCATATGACCAATATTTAAAAAATAATTTAGATATTTCCCCTATTCATTTCATTATTTATTCTTTCTGTAATTTGTTTTTGGTGAGTTCCATTATAAATAACTAAATAGAGTTCAAGAGGCATATTAGTTCTACTGATTGATCTCAGTTTATATACTTTGACAATTTTGTTCCAACAGAATGGCTAAGAGTTTCTTTCCAAAGGGGATTATGACACTAAGATGAAAGAAAACATCATAGCCACGGACAAAACAATTCACACACGTATATAACTTTTTCTTCACGTACATCACAAAAAAGGACTTTTCTATATAACATTTTTGAAAAACATTTTAAAATTATCATTTAAACTTTTATCACTCAAAACTCTTACACACAGAATAACATATAAACTCATCAAATCACTATGTTGTACATCTGAAACTAATGTAATAGTGTGTCAACTATAATTCAATTAAAAAAAAGAATCTTAGTTGTATGTATGAATATAAAAAAACAACTATTTCATACATTTTCCCATATTATCACTGAATAAGTAGTAACTGTGTTTTTGATAAGTTGAGAATAAAACTACTACTATTCAGCTGCTTGGATTATCACTGGATCTAGTGACCTCATACCATGAGTAGATGCAGGAGATTTAATATGGATTTTGTGTTGCACTTTGGCTACTAACAGGGATTTATATCTCCTAGTTTCAGTTAGACACTTAACTACGCACAAGATACTAGGAAGATACACACGCCCACAGAGATGGCTGGCCAACATTTAGTTCCTCCTCTGCAAGTGGAATAATGGTCGTTTTTATCCTTTATTTTTCATCTTTGCCTGAATGACATTGTAACAATTTTCTAAGTAAAAGAGAAAGCATGGTGGGAAAGGAATACTGGACTTGCAACCAGACAGAATATTCAATTTAACTTCAGGTTGCAAAGAATTAGATGATTGAATTAAGCTCTTTGAGCCTTCTGGATATAATGATCATTTTACATATAAAGTCTTACAAAATTCAAACATTATAATTAACAAAAGTATCATAATGCATGCCCAAAAGCATTGCTATTTCATAATCCATATCTAAGCGCTCACGGTCTGTATGCCATGTGAACATAATTGCTTTATTATTATTGATATCAAAACTATTAGTGGAATGTTGAGTCATTCCTTTAGATGTCTTAAATTTTATATTATATTTCTTCTGAAAACACTACTTATGATTAAGATAAAATTTATGTCCAGAATGTCCCCTAATGTTTACTGAACACCAAGAGGGTTTTTCTTTCATAGACACAAGGATTAAAAAAAAAAAAAAAGAAAAGGCAAGACAAACAGGAATTAACATATTTCTATGTCATAGTTATTGAGCTAAGAGTTAGGTAAATATTAGCAAGAAAAAATCAAATCTCCCCCCCAAAATTCAAAAATCCCACAAAACATAATTGTCTTTATGCTCTTATATCTTAGAGCTTAATAAAAACCACACTAAATGTGGAGTTAGAAGTCAGGGTTTTATGACTGGTTATAACTATGTTAACAGAAATAGTACTCAAAATTTCTGACATCTTCATTTTCTATCTCTTTATGTGTAGGCTATTGCATCGTGGGCATCTAAAAGGAATGACACAAAGAAATATTTTCATATATGCTTTGAAAATCATACAGGGTTTTCTTATTTATTCATAATAATTTGGAAACTTGTATATTTATGAAAAAATAACAGCTTTAGAAAACACAGTTTTGCACAAATAGTCAACATGTATTAATGCATGGAGTGGATTTTAATGGTTTATATGCCCTAATTCTCGTTATTGAAAAAAATCCATAGGCAGAATTTAAGATATAAAACAAATGAACAAAGAATGAAAAAGAAAGAGAGGAATCCATAGGCAGAATTTAAGATATAAAACAAATGAACAAAGAATGAAAAAGAAAGAGAGGAAACAAAACATAGACTCTTAACAATAGAGAACAAATGGATGCTTACCAGAGGGGAGGTGGGTAGGGCCATGGGAGAAATGGGGGATGGGGATTAAGTGCAATCTTATCATGATGAGCACTGGGTGATGTACAGAATTATTGAATCACTATATCATACACTTAAAACTAACCCAACACTGTATGTTAAGTAAACTGGAATTTAAAAACTTAATTAAAAAAATCATAAGGGGGGGGAGAAAGAAAATACACCTGCTGGGATAGCAATCTTAGTTAAACTATTTTTCTACAATCCTGACCATGATAATGATAAGTTCACATGGAAAAGTATCAGGAAAATTAAAATAAAACTTTAATGGACAATTATATTCAGTAATTTCATTGTGATCCCACAAGTACTACATGTTGTGAAGAAAATGTTAAGAGAAATAATAGCAAATTTGAGAAAGTGGACCAGGTAGAAGGTTTTGAAGTAAAATAAAATCATCTGAAAGAGGTTGATGATGGGCAGTTAGTAAATCAATTAAGGGAACTGAACACAAACCTAAAAAACATTTTCCTTCAGAAAGAGAAATGCTCTGATTAGTGCCTTTGGGAGGTTAAGAAATCTAAGATTGGATTAAGATGGCTTTTCAGAACCCATCCATAAAATTACATTGGTGTCTCAGTAATACCAGCAGGCACAAGATGTTTTGTAGTTTTAGAGGCAATGGGCTAAGCCATATTTAATTTTTTAATGCCAATATTTAGCACACAGCCTGGTACAAACAATACCTTCACTAAATGGGTGATGAATAAATGGGGTATTATTTGTTCACACTGAAGCCAGTACAGTAACAGGATTCTTTTTAGTGGAGCACAGCTATGCCGTTACCTAGAAATCAATGGTGTGTTCTGAGCAGACTAATTTCTAAATGGCAAGACTGAAGGAAGGGCCAAGGTAGACATTTCCTGGGCCCAGGAGCTCAGTGGGAAGGACAGGACTTTGCAGAAACTCCTAAATGAAGGTGAGCAGAACCTATCCCTCCACCATTATCTGCTGCTTGAGTACCTGCACACCCTGGGAAGAAAAACACTTTTTATGGTACTGGTGGGAAAAAATGATTTCTCCAGGGGCCTGAAAGTGCTACATGAGAAAACTCTAGGATTGGAAGCTTTCCTGTTGAATGAAAAAGCAAAAGAGGCCACACAGCAAGGATTCATAATGAGAGTAAGTGGGGACTACCTAATAAAGAAGGTGGGGCATTAGGAAATACTAGTTTTAGGTGATGTGCTCATATAGGGCAATGCATTTATACTTTTATAGTGCCAGGAAGTAGCGTTTCATTTCAAAGATAACCAAATTGTCTTTTGTAACATATAATAAGTAATTAGATAAACTCACAAAGAAAAAACTTGGAGTTCCACTTTGTAAAAAGTAACTATATTCCAATAAATGAGTGAGAGGGGGATCAATGAATATTTCTCTTTAGAGATGCTAGGGTCATAAAACAAAATGGAAATGTCATGCTACACCCAAAACACTGTCTTCTGTGATTCCATATATTGGTGCTTACTAAGACAAAAACAGTCATAATATTGGCCATTCTATTTTGTAGGCAGTTGTCCATGTTTTATCTTATAGAAGCACTATCTTATTTAATCAGAACACTCTAATATTGTTATAATGTTAGATGATATTGATAGCATTTCAACTTTTAGATTAGGGAACTGAAGCCCAGTGCTTATGTCATTATCATATAATGTCTGTAAGGACAAGGAAAATGTCTTCCTTTTTCATCAGTTATCACTAGCACATGACATGTTCTTTAGTCCCTGGAAGGCACTTAGAAGATGTCAAATGGGGTGATAAGAGAACTTTCGCTGATGATTAAGTTGTAGTATTAGATTCAAATATGTCTTTGACGTCACAATTTACATTTCTTACAGAAAGCAAGGGCCTTTCTTTGTTTTTGAAAACAGCTCTACTTAGAAACTTGATGATAAAATTAATATACACTATCTCCAGGAAGGACATTTTTTTTCCCTCCCACAAATTATTTTTTAAGGCAGACCACCAAAGTTCAGGCGCCTGTGTACTTGCTAGTTTAAGAAACATTAATGTAATCTCTTTTTGGCTCTTCCATTATATTGTTACTCAGTAATTCATCAAGTATTTATTGAGGGCTTCCTATGTGTCAGACATCCTTCCTAGCACTAGGGAAGCAGTGGTGAGTAAAGGAGCTCCTGTCCTCAAATGACTCACATTCGATACTTTATGTGCTCTGACCTCCTAGACATGCCATTTAATATGAATTCATAAATGTTACTTATCTTTTCAGAATCTCATTTCCCCATTTGTAAAATAGAGATGATAATTCTTTTCTTGCAAGGTTGCTAAACAGATAATATATAAAATATGTAAGAAACTATAAAAATTGAAGCAACAACAGTGTTTAATTTTAAGGTTTACAGATGGCTGTCATAGACATTATCTTGCTAAATCCTGTAATAGGATTATGATACTATCAAGATTATGAAACAATATGGTCAGACAACCTCAGTTTGAGCCCTTGCACAGATATTACCAGCTATTTGACCTTGAGAAGATTATTAACATTACTGACATAAGTTTCTTCATCTGCCAGGTGAAACCTACATTCTACTCGGCAAGTTTGTTATGGGGATTATTGAGAATCTATGCAAACTGCCTACTCACTGAACAGTAACTCTCATAAGTGCTCAAAATGATAGGTATGAGAAGTTACAATTATATTGAGAAACAGGAATTCTACTACCCTACTAGTAGGAATAATGTTTGGTATAATTCTTCTGGAAAACCATTTAGCAGCATCTCCTGAAGATGAATATATGCATTTCCCGTGAAACTCTACCCTTCCCATTTTCACCAAAAGACATGCTTTAGGGTGATTTTATAGCCTCAATCTTTTAGAAAGCCTTAATGACAGTCATTAGTTGAGGAGCTAGTAATATAATGGAATTCACCAACAGGAACTGATGATTTACAACACACAACAGTATGTGTGAATCTCAGAAACACCACCTGAAAGAAGCCGGACTTGAAAGAGTACACATTCTCTACTGCCATTAATATAAGGTAAAAAAACAAAAACAAAAAACAAGTTAAATCATGTGTTTAGAAATTGAAACAGCAGTTACCTTGAATGGTGCTGGGTGTATAGTGATCAGAAGGAAACAGGAAGAGGGTTTTGAACAGAATTATGTCCATGTTTATGAAAACTTAGAGAGTTCTCCACCATGAAATTTTCTGTACATGTATTTTCCTTTAATAAAAAGTAAAAAATGGCATATTTATAAATAACTATTCTTATTTGTTAGTATTAATATAAAAATTTACATTTTTAGAAACTTTTAAATTGACTATTTTTTACCCTAAAATGTCAGAGTATATTGCTCTAGGAGACACTCATCCCTTACATACTTGAAGTCTCCTTCGGTTAGTTTTTCCAGGCAAATTTGTAACAAGCGCCTTCTAATTCCGAAAGGCGAGGCCACAGGATCTTTTGAAACAAGGGTCCCATTGCTTGTTAGGAATACCAAGTACCCTTCATACAATTCATCTATTTAAAAAGTAGACAGGAGAAACTGTCACCAGCAAAGCAATAGCTGAATTTAAAAAAATTATTTTGCCAGTTTTGCAGAAGAGCCAACAAAAAAATCATCACACACTCTACTTACTACACTTGAGACATGTATTTATGACCACTGGTATTTCTAGTTCTTAAGGAGAAAAGTGTGCATAAGAGTACTGAGTATTTTCAATATTCTATTTCAAAATACTCAATTCCATCAGACCCAATTTGAGAGTAACTCACATGTTATGGACTAAATGTTTGTGTCCCCTTAAAGTTCATTTGCTGAAGCCCTAATACCCAGTGTGGCTGTATTTGCAAGTGGAGCCTCTAACGAAGTAATTAAGGTTAAATTAGATCATAAGGTTGGAGCCCCAATCCAGGTAATTGATTTTCTAAAGAAGGACTGGAAAGACTGAGGAAGGGGTGATCCATTTAGCCAGAGGACACAAAGACATTTTCCTTTCAAAACCTTTTCCTTTTACTTATTCAAAAGGCAAATACAGTCTTCTGCTGATCCTTACTAAAACAAAAACAAAAACAAAAACAAAACAACCTGAATTTAGCAGCCTCTCTTCTCAAATCTCTTGGACATACTTCTTATGAGAGCAATAAACACTAGGGTAAGAATATTGCAAAAAAAACATTTCAAACCAGCCCCAACTCAGAAAAGAAAAAAACAATAGTTATTAGGAATGGCTTTGAAACTTTTTCTGCCCCCAAATTTGAAGAAACTTAGCAAATAAAAGAACTAGTAGGTAGCTAAATTGAGCTGTAAATGTTCATCTCTGCCTTCTACTCTTGTCTCCAGCATGTAGAAAAAGTTCTGATGTATGAACTCCATTGCAAGGAAAAGACTTGCTATGTAACCTGTAGTAACAGGGAAATTATAAAGACCACTGAAGAACTTAGTGGGTTTCATATCTACACCAGAAAATTTAATAGCTCTTCCTCTACAGAAAAATCATTTTCTATAATAATCATGAAGGGCAATGAATAATGGTCCCCCAAAATTGAGAAAGTAACCTGAACTTCATGTATACATAATAGGCCAAAAAAAAAAAAAGAAATTAAATGAAATTTATAGTATAGAGGAGACAAAAGCATCAATCTTCAATATTTGCAATATTGCAATATTTGCAATAATGAAATTGACTTTTTTTCGAGCAGTTTTTGGTTCACAGCAAAAGTGACTGGAAAGTACAGAGTTCCTATATACTTCCTATCCCCACACACCTATAAGCACCCCTGCTATCAATGTTCTGCATCAGGGGTATATCTGTTAAATTCAATGAACCTATACTGACACATCATATCACTGAAAATCTATAGATTCTATTAGGGTTCACTCTTGGTGCTGTATATTCTATGGATTTGAACAAATGTATGATGACATATTGACCATATATAGAATATTTTCACTTTGCTAAAAATCTTCTTTGCTCTGCCTATTCATCCTTCCTCCCTGTTCACTCCTGGCAACCACAGATCTTTTTACTGTCTCCACAGTTTTGCCTTTTTCAGAATATCATATAGTTGAATTATAAAGTATGTAGCCTTATCAGATTGGCTTCTTTCACATAGTAATATGCATTTAAATTTTTTGCCATGTCTTTTTGGCTTGATAGCTCATTTCTTTTTAGTGCCAAATAATATACTCCATTATCTAAATTTACAAAAGTCTATTTATTAATTTGCCTCCTGAAGGACATCTTGGTCCCTTCCACATATTGGCAAATAGGAATAACATTGCCATAAACATAAATGTATGGTGTTTGGACACAAATTTCCAACTTGGAGTTGAACTGAATTATAAGGAGTGTGATTGCTGAATCATATAGTTAGAGTATGTTTAGTTTTGTGAAACACTGCAAAACTGTTTTCCAAAGTAGCTGTACATTCTGAATTGCCACCAACAATAGATGAGATTGACTGTTGCTCTATATCGTAGCCAGCATATGGTTACTGTCAATATTTTGGAATTTGGCCATTCTAATAGGTGTGAAGTGGTACCTTGTTATTTTAATTTGCAGTTGCCTAATGGCATATGGTGTTGAATATCTTTTATATGCCATCTGTTTAATTTCTTTGGTGAGGTGTCTATTAAGGTTTTTGGTCCATTTTAATTTTTTTTTTTTTTAATTGTTGAGCTTTAAGAGTTGTTTGTATATTTTAGGTAACAGTCCTTTGTCAGATGTGTCTTTTGTGAATACTTTCTCTCCGTCTGTGTCTTGGCATGTCTTCTCATTCTCTTGAATTGTCTTTTGCAGAGCATAAGTTTTTAGTTTTAATGAATCCAGCTCATCAATTATTTCTATCATGGTTTATGTCTTAGGTGTTTCTATCTAAAAAGCCACACCCATATTCAAGATAATGTATGTTTTCCTCTGCATAACTTTCTGGGAATATTACCATTTTTAGTTTTACACTTGGGTCTCTGATCCATTTTTGACTTAATTTTATGATAGGTTAATTTTTTGTCAGATTTTTATGAAAGGTTAATTATTGCCAGATTTGTGTCTAGATATTTCTTCTTTTTTCCCATATGTGTGTGTGTGTGTGTGTGTGTGTGTGTGTGTATCCAGTTGTTCTAACACTATTTGTTTAAAAACTACCTTTACTCCATTGTGCTGCCTTTGCTTGTTTTGTCAAAGATCAGTTGACCGTATTTATGTGGCTCTATTAATTCTAGGGGATATTTATCTAACATTTTGAACTTTGATCCCTTGTTTATAGTTTTACATAAAATATTATAAAATAATTTTGATATAATTACTGGATTTTAATAAAACTAAAATATTTTTAATGAATTTTGGAAACCAGTAAATTGTACCATTGATATAAAATTTTTCTTAAATCATTCTTTAGTTTTAAAACAATTGAAATTTTTAAAAGAATTTCTACTTTATTTTAAAAGATTTTATTTTATAAAATTTATTTTAAAGATTTTCAAATTCAGTAAACTAAGTCATTTATGAACTAAGATACTGCCAATGTAGATGTAGCAAATGAAAATACAGCAAAAAAAAATTTGAATTTCTGACGAATAACAAAAATTTTCTTTTTTATTATGTGTTCCCAAATATTGCAAGAGACATATTTACAATTTAAAAAGAAATCACTATTTATATAATTTTAAATTTAACTGGAAATTCTGTATTTTAGCCTCAGGACATTTACCAAACAAAAGTATTTCACCTAACTATTAACATGTAAATGATTTCAATTTTTCTTTTTTAATTTAAAGTCAGTTAATTAACATGTAGTGTATTATTAGTTTCAGAGCTGGAGTTCAGTGATTTATCAGTCTTATATAACACCTAGTGCTCCTTACATCACGTGCCCTCCTTAATGTCTACCACCCAGCAACCCTATGTCTCTACCCACCTCCTCTCCAGCAACCTTCAGTTTGTTTCCTGAGATTAAGAGTCTCTTATGGTTTGTCTCCATCTCTGATTTTACCTTATTTTATTTTCCCTCCCTTCCCCTATGCTCCTTTGTTTTGTTTCTCAAATTCCACATATGGGTGAAATCATATGATAATTGTCTTTCTCTGATTGACTTACTTCACTTAGCATAATAGTTTCATTCTCTTCTTCCAGTTCCATCCACATCATTGCAAATGTGAAGATTTCATTTTTTCTGATGGCTGCATAATATTAATAAATAAATCATATATATATATATATATATCACATCTTCTTTATTCATTTATCTGTCAATGGACATCTGGGCTCCTTCCATAGTTTGGGTATTGTGGACATTTGTTGCTATAAACATTGGGGTGCAAGTGCCCTTTGGATCACCACATTTTTATCTTTGGGGTAAATACCTACTGGTGCGATTGGTGGGTCACAGGGCAGCCATACTTTCAACTTTTTGAGGAACGTCCATACTGTCTTCCCAAGTGGCTGTACCAGCTTGCCTTCCTACCAACAGTGTAGGTAAGAGGGTTCCCTTTTCTCTGCATCCTCACCAACATCTGTCATTTCCTGACTTGTTAATTTTAGCCATTCTGACTGGTGTGAGTTGATATCTCATTGTAGTTTTGATTTGTATGTTCCTGATCCTGATGTTGAATGATGTTGAACATTTTTTCATGTGTCTGTTGGCCGTTTTTCTTTCTTTCTTTCTTTCTTTTTTTTTTTTTTTTTTTTTTTGGAGAAATGTCTGTTCATGTCTTCTTTCGCTTCCTTGGTTAAATTATTTGTTCTTTGGGTGATGAGCTTGTTAAGTTTCTTATAAATTTTGGATACTAGCCCTTTATCTGATAAGACATTTGCAAATATCTTTTCCCTTTCTGTCAGTTGTCTTTTGGTTTGGTTGATTGTTTCCTGTGTTGTGCCAAAGCTTTTTATCTCAATTAAGTCCCAATAGTTCATTTTTGCCTTTGCTCCCCTTGCCTTTGAAGATGTGTTCAGCAAGAAGTTGCTGCAGCCAAGGTCAAAGACGTTGCTGCCTGTGCTCTCCTCTAGGATTTTGATGGGTTTCTCTCTCACATTTAGGTATCTCCTTCATTTTCAATTTATTTTTGTATATGGTAAAAGAAAGTGGTTCAGTTTCATTCTTCTGCATGTGGCTATCCAATTTTCCCAACACCATTTGTTGAAGAGACTATCTTTCCTGCTTTGTCAAAAATTGGTTGACCATAGAGTTGAGGGTCCATTTCAGGGTCCTCTATTTTTTCCCATTGCTCTATGTGTCTGTTTTTGTGTCAATACCATACTATCTTAATGACTGCAGCTTTGTAATATAGCTTGAAGTTTGGAATTATGTTACCACCAGCTTTGATTTTCTTTTTCAACATTCCTTTGGCTATTTGGGTTCTTTTCTGGTTCCATAAAAATTTTAGGATTATTTGTTCTAGCTCTGTGAAAAAAAGTTGATGATATTTTGAAAAGGACTGTATTGAATATACAGATTGCTCTAGGTAGTGTAGACATTTTAATAATATTTGTTCTTCCAATCCATGAGCATGGAATGTTTTTCCAATTCTTTGTGTCTCTCTCAATTTCTTTCACGAGTGCTCCAGTTTTACTGAGTACAGAAACTTTGTCTCTTTAGCTAGGTTTATTCCTAGGTATCTTATGGTTTTTGGTGCCACTGTAAATGAGATTGACCCCTTAATTTCTGTTTCTTCTCAGTGTTAGTATTATAAAATGCAACTGATTTCTGTGATTTATTTTATATCCTGCCACTTTACTGAATTTCTATATGAGTTCTAGCAATTTTGGGGGTAGTGTCTTTGGGTTTTCCACATGGAGTATCATGTCATCTGCCAAGAATGAGAGTTTGATTTCTTCTTTGCCAACTCTGATGCCTTTAATTTCTTTTTGTTGTCTGATTGCTAAGGCTAGGACTTCTGGTACTATGTTGCACAACAGCAGCAAGAGTAGACATCCTTGCTGTGTTCCTGACCTTAGGGGAAAAGCTTTTAGTTTTTCCCCATTGAGGATGATATTCAGTGTGGGCTTTTTGTGGATGGCTTTTATAATTCTGAGGTATATTCCTTCTATGCCTATATTATGAAAAAAAACTTTAATCAAGAAAGGATGCTGTATTTTGTCAAATGTTTTTTTCTGCACCTATTGAGAGGATCATATGGTTCTTGTCCTTTCTTTTATTAATGTAGTGTATCACACTGATTGATTTTGAACCAACCTTGCAGCCCAGGAATAAATCCCACTTGATGGTGGTGAATAATCCTTTAACGTACTGTTAGATCCTATTGATTAGTATCTTAGTGAGAATTTTTGCATCCATGTTCATCAAGGATACTAGTCTGTAATTCTCCTTTTTGGTGAGGTCTTTGTCTGGTTTTGGAATCAAGGTAACGCTGGCCTCATAGAAAAAGTTTGGATGTTTTCCTTCTTTAATTTTGTTATTAATTGTTTTATATAATTGGCTGTTCCCATGTTAGGGGCATTAATATTTACAATTCTTGAATCTTCTTGTTGGATACACAATATGAAAAACTGCATGTAGACTGATGCAAAATATTCCTTATAGGTCATAGCCTCTAGTATTACAGACTTGCTTGTATGGAAATAAATGAAGGTCACCCACATTAGAACAAACGAATGCTATTTATTCACAGGTTGTTATAGCAAGGAAGTCAGCCACCATCACTTTTGAGAGACTCAAACGTGGGCAGGAGAGTATAAAGGTTTTATATCAGAGAAAAAGAGACAAGGTTTTAAGTATTCCCTGACTGAAATCATTGCCATGGGGAAGCTGTGGGCGGGGGGACTAACCTAAGCGAGGTATCCAATGTGATTGGTTAAAGGAGTCTATTTGGGGGCACCTGGGTGGCTCAGTGGGTTAAGCCTCTGCCTTCAGCTCAGGTCATGATCTCAGGGTCCTGGGATCAAGCCCCATATCGGGCTCTCTGCTCAGCAGGGATCCTGCTCCCCCCCCGCCGCCTCTCTGCCTACTTGTGATCTCTCTCTCTCTCTCTCTCTCTGTCAAATAAATAAATAAGATACTTTTTAAAAAAATAAAGGAGTCTATTTGGTTTTCTCTGGCTGGTCCTTAGCTGAAAGAGGCAGCAAAAATTAGGGAAGCTGGCAGTAAGTCCTGACAGTTTGGAGTCAATTACTACATAGATTATGTTTTAGATTTCTTTCTAGTTGCTGCATATTGTGCATCAGAATTCTGTTTTCATATGTAGTCTGGCCATTTCCATTTGGACACTAATTTTTCCTCTGTCTTTGCCTTTCTCTATAACTGAAGAACTGAAACCTCTTAACAGAAATATTGCTTAAGATTTACACAGAAATCTTGTTTTCAATTTTTGCTTTGTTTCATTTACTTAAGAAATCTTTTATCAAATTCTGAAAGTGAAGCACATGTCCAGGATAAAAAAGAGAGACAAAGTTTCTACCACCGTGAAACTCACATTCTGTTCACACAAATAGATGATATAGTGTCAAGTAGTTCAGTTTTTTCAACCACACAACACTATGCCTCCATGTCTCAGATATATTCACATTTTCTATATTTTTTCTCCCAAAAAGAGAATATTCTAATCATATTTTGTTGACAGGATCTTAATTGTATAATATTAAAACCAGCTGTGTGTCTATTCAATTAGAGCCTCATATTTGTCATCATTCTTTCCCAGAAGTGAATTAGACATTAACATCAGCTGCTGAGGAAATGTGCTCACATAGGCACTTCTATTCTCTACCTGTGTTGCTTTTAAATATATCAAACAGAAACACTCAGGGAAATGAATTTGTTGCCTTGCCAGATCTTCTGGCATAGAAGACTCATAAGATGCTGATATCTTGGCTGTAAACTAAGCAGAATAAAAATGTCTCCAGGGGGACCTGGGTGGCTCAGTGGGTTAAAGCCTCTGCCTTCGGCTCGGGTCATGATCCTAGCGTCCTGGGATCAAGCCCCGCATCGGGCTCTCTGCTCAGCAGGGAGCCTGCTTCCCTTCCTCTCTCTCTGCCTGTCTCTCTGCCTACTTGTGATCTCTGTCTGTCAAATAAATAAATAAAATCTTTAAAAAAAAAAAGTCTCCAGATAGGTTTTTCACCCTTGAGATTTTTATGTACATATTTTTGATGAAGCCACATTGTCTTTATAGGATGCAGGTGAACATGGAGTCAAAGATGTTTTTGTGGAGAAATTACTTTTTATTCCTACACTTTATAAGAAAATCACTGCATGGGTTGACTGAGCAGCTATGAATTCTTTAAAGGACGTATATTCTTTTAAATGAGGAAAAAGCCACAGAACCACCTTTGCCAAGATGGGGAAGGATGCCAGTTTGCTAACTGGAGGAAAGCAGTGGTTATGCGATTCAAATGTAAGTCAGAATCATCTGATTCACTAAGTCCAGAGTGAGGTTCCAAAATTTCTTCTAACATGTCAACAGACAATTATGCTGCTGGTCTGTGCACCACACATTTAGAACTACTGGAGTAGACAGACTCCCGGATAATATATTCCCCTCTACTATGGAAGTCCCATTACTCATAATTGGTGCAGTAGTTGAAACTGGTTTAGAATTGGACCAAATAAAGTGCAAGTCCATTGAGCGACTGTGTGGTATGCAGTTCGTTAAGAATCCAACTCTTGGTTTCAGCTCAGGTTGTGATCTCATTGTCCTAAGATTGAACACCACATCGGCTCCACGGTCAATGCAGGTTCTGCTTGAGATTCTCCCTCTCCTCCCTCCCCCCACTACATGTGTTCACTTTCTCTTTCTCTCTATCTCTAAAATAAATAAATAAATCTTTTTAAAAAAAATTTAAGTGCAAGTCCTAAGGATGAGGTTAATTTGTTTCCTCACATTGTGAGATCAACAGGATTTTGCCTTGTGTGGAGAATTAATTAAATTTGCAAAGTTAATATTTAGAACAAATGGGCTCTTGAGGAGAAAATCCAAGACTGTTTTCTTACTAGTAAGAGATTTAATGTCATATTTATAGATGTGGAATTAATAAACATAAAGCTGTTGAGGTTTTAAATTTTAGATTAATTTCCATAAGCCTAATGGGTTCATTTTATAGTTTGGGTGAGTATATCTACGTTCTTATAGCATTTAAACAAATAAAACTTTCCATAGTAAACATATTATAACAAATGCAATTCCTAAAATAAATGTCTTTTACAAACTTTGTGGGTAAAAGATTAAAACAAATTCTTCACAGTTCAAATGATAATCTCAATGAACTGTTCTATATCTCAAAGATATTCATTCCATTACTTTAGAAACACTGCAAGAACTATAAACATGATTACAAGTTGGGGGTATGCCTTCTAACTAAAGTAAAACCTTTGCTCAGTCTAATTAACAGTCTTTATTCGTGGAACCTCTGAGGTAACTGGTATGTAAATATTACCTAATTGTCTCACCTTCATTTTGATAGTATAAATTTCCAAGCCTTTTTATGAACAAAATTATTTATTTTCAAAATTAAATACTATTGTGACTTGTGATATCTATTTTCTTGTAATTTCACCTGAAGATAAATCAAATAACCTGTAGACTTTTCATGTTAATCTATTTATAATTAAGTGTACAGTGAATATAAATGACTGGATTAAATTTAATTTCTTCTCTTGCCCTGTTTTACTTTGTTGGTTTTATTCATCAAATTCTATTCATTAAGAAGGATTTCCTGTTCTGAAACTCAAAATTTCCAGAACTTGAGAATCACTTAATCTTGAAACCCAGTGGATTATACAGACTGATAGAAAACTTGAATACACCAGAAAAATAAATGCATTCCACAACTCTGGGTATAAAACCAGTCACATCCCATAAGTGTTCTAATAAAGTGAAAAGTACCTCAGTACTCTGTGCAAGATTCTGAGAAATTCAATCTCATCCATGTTATGCATAGCCCTTCCACTTAACTACAGAGCTACAAACAAATGAAGAGCCTCCATGTTGCCTGAGCAAAAACAGAACCAGAAACCCTAAACATCCAACCATTGCAATTCCAACCCAATTCCATCCAAACTGGATACTCATTAGACGAATCCAAGCATCCAGTCAATGCCAGCCTTATACAGCCCTGTGTTCAAAGGTTAGTGCTCCTCTCCTGTGGCTCCAAGGAACAAGCATTCTGTTTAGATTCTTGACATCTGCTCATCTCAACATTAGGAGACCTGAACTTCTTTGGGTGCTTTATGGAAATGGTTCAGTTTATTGTCTATCACTGATATTACTCTCAACACAAAAATCTCTTACTACTATCATGGGAAGCTCCCTCCATACTGTAACAAGTTTAGTCTGCACATTTGGCATACAACAAGTGCACATTTTAAATGGTTTTGTTCTGAAACTAAGCTTGTTCATTTTCCAAAATAAAAACTTGCTTGCTTGTTTTCTGGCTGAGTAGGGTTGGTGAGATATGGGGGTGAGTGGTAGGAAGGGAAATATAAAATTTGTTTTCTTCAGTAGCAGTACAAAACAAATACATAATCAATCTATAAATCACTTGCCACTGTGTGTGTGTGCGTGTGTATGTGTGTGTACACCTGTACTGTAGCCTAATGGAAGTGATGAAAGAAGAAAGAGAGGAAGGAAGGAAGGAAGGAAGGAAGGCAGGCAGGCCTATATATATAGACTAATAAGTTTTTCTGTTTAGGGTCTCTTACTTCCCTCTCCTAAAATAAATGCACTTTCCTCTATTAAATACCTTTTAGATAGAAGGGCTTTCTTTGTGAAGGGATCTGAGTGAGATGTTCACTAATTGAGCAATATTCCCAAAATAATTCCTAACTAGGGGCTTTTATTCCCTTCAATTCAAGTTTGTCCTTTTTAACAAATACAAACACATCTTAAGAAGCGGGACACCATAGGAGCCAATGTTGGAAGACCAGTGTTTCCTCCATCTCAATACCATGTGTTACATAGTTAATAACATCTTTACAATCTTATTTTGGAAATAGCTGAAAAGATAAAGGAAAATATGCTCATTTTACTATTTGGTATTTTTAAATGACCATTATGTGTTGTTTTTTTTTTTTTAAATTAAACTATCTAGTGCTAGGAGATGGTCTTGGTCAGTGAAAATAGGAACATTAACTCAAACAGATACTACATTTATATCCTCTTTTGTCAAGAAATCTCAGTATAAGTAATAGAAATTTCACGAACTAGTATCTAAAACTGAGGTGATCTTTTTGTATATACCTAACACTAAGAAACTTGGCATTCAATTCTTTTAAGAAAGCTTACGTTTTAAGAATTTCAGCTTTCTCTGAAGTTATACCTAATTACACTGAAAACTTAAGACAGTGCCTGACACATTTTATAAAGAAAGATGTTTGGGGCGCCTGGGTGGCTCAGTGGGTTAAAGCCTCTGCATTCGGCTCCGGTCATGGTCTCAGGGTCCTGGGATGGAGCCCCGCATGAGGCTCTCTGCTCCGCGGGGAGCCTGCTTCCTCCCTCTCTCTCTCTGCCTTCCTCTCTGCATAATTGTGATCTCTGTCTGTCAAATAAATAAATAAAATCTTAAAAAAAAAAAAAAGAAAGATATTTTATGAATGAAAAATTAAATAAATAACCCCATGTTCAGCTGAACTAAGCAGTCTTCTGTATTCCAGACTTATCCTCTCACTTCATGCCATCTAGATGGTATAGTCTTTATTGATTATTGGAAATAATTTATGTTTGTCTTCTCTAATTGTAATTCCACAAAGGTACGAGCGGTATGCGTCTTCTTCACTAAGATGTCACCAGAACCCAAGATATAACGATGTTCAGTAACTACTAAATGAATGAATACTGGCTGACTCACTAACTTAATGAATGAATGAATAAAATGTATAAAAGAATAAAAAGAAGAATACCAGAGAAAAATTTTTAAAAGTTATTTAGAAACAAGACTACTGTAAGTCTAATATGTCTTGCTTTAAATAAGCTTTTTTCAATGTTTCTAGATAATTGGAAAAATAGTAAAATGAAATTAGCATTTTTTGTTATCTTCAGTGGTAAAATGAAGAAGTAGATGGAGAAAAAGCAAAGGTCACAATCACAGAGGTCAAGATACAGTCTTTGTATTTTCCTGACATAACTCTCTAGGTAACTTCTTTTACCTTACCCCACTTGACCAATGCAGACACTCCCATTCTTCCATGCTCTCTTGAATCATTGTCTGAGTGTAGTTAACCCAGTCAATTGTGGCATTTAACTGGCTGAGAATTTCCAACGTTCATCATGTGACCCAGTTCCTGGTCAAAAAAAGTCATCGCAGCAAGTCCTAGGTGTATATTTTTATCTTCTTTTATATTCATACTGCATCTTTCCAATTTAATTATAAGCTTTTCATCTCTACAGTATTAGTTCCTATACTGGAGATTTCTAAGACTTCTCTCAAATAGTTCCACTTCTTTTTCAGCTGGATCTGAACAAGTAGCAAAATATAATAGAACATAAATGTAGAGGCTAATATATAATGGTGACTGCTGATAGAATCCAATTTGGCATACTGTTAGGTTTGTTAAATAGATGAACTTGTCAATATTAATCTATAGAATCTAGCAATCTTATCACTGAGAAAGAGGCTTGTTCAAATAAGATTTACGTAATGAAGGGGCATCTGGGTAGTTTAGTTAAGTGACTAACTCTTGATTTCCACTCACGTCATGATCTTATGGGTCCTGAGATTGAGCCCCTCCCCACCCCCATAGTACTCCATGCTCAGTGGGAAGTCTGCTTGAGATTCTCTCCCTCTGCCCCTTCCCCCACTCATATGCATGTGCTCTCTTTCTCTCAAATAGGTAAATCTTTAAAGAAAAACAAAGATTTATATAATGAAGAAACAGAAAAACTCTGTTGATAGTCATACTCTCAAGAGAAGGGAGGTGTTAGAGATTAATTTACCCAGTCTTTCTAAATTCACAACCCAGACAAATTTCCTTGAAGAGGAATGATCAAAAGATGGAGAGTTTCCAGAAGTGAATCCAGAGAAATTCCTTATCAAAACCAGAAGTATATAAAAGTGTTTTGTATAACCATTTCTCTATGTCCCCACATAGACTTAGCTAACTTTAGCTGTTCTCAATCCAAAGAATTATTTTTAAATGACATTTATTTAAATATAAACCCCATACTTACAATTTAACTTTGACCTCTCCCTTTTGTTTCAGTCTTTTATTATTATTATTATTATTATTATTATTATTAACATGTAATGTATTATTTGTTTCAGGGATACAGGTCTTTGAATCATCAGTCTTACACAATTCACAGCACTCACCATAGCCCATACCCTCCCCAATGTCCAAAACTCAGCCACCCCATCCCATACACACCCTTCTCCTCCAGCAACCCTCAGTTTGTTTCCTGAGATTGAGTCTCTTATGGTTTGTCTCCCTCCCCTTGTTTCAATCTTAAGTTCAAAATTTGAACTTTCCTATCTAATGGCATTTTATACTCCGACAACTCTGTATTTCTGCTCAACACCCCCCAGCTTTTGTTACCATGGCCTTTCTCAGTTCCTTAAAGATTACCTCCACCCTCTACCTTAAGTAAACCTCAGATCCCAGGAGATACACATAGATCCTCCTATTCTTTCAATCTTATATTACATTAGTCACTTAGTTCTTATGGTTCCACTTTCTAGTTAAATTAAAATTGTATGTTTTTTTTGTTCCCATTTCCACTAGCCATTGTCTTTAAGAGTAAGTGTCTATATTGTCACCTTATATATTTTATCCATATAATAATCTAATCACAGCCTGAATCGCCCTATGTATTATTGTTTTATTCTTTTTGATCTCCCTGACCAGAATTTCAGTGACACTTAAGAGTGTCTTCTCTGGGGGGCGCCTGGGTGGCTCAGTGGGTTAAAGCCTCTGCCTTTGGCTCAGGTCATGATCCCAGGGTCCTGGGATCAAGCCCCGCATCGGGCTCTCTGCTCAGCAGGAAGCCTGCTTCTCCCTCTCTCTCTCTCTGCCTGCCTCTCTGCCTACTTGTGATCTCTGTCTGTCAAATAAATAAATAAAATCTTAAAAAAAAAAAAAAGAGTGTCTTCTCTGACTTCTACATTGTTCTACCCTAATACCTTGATCAGTAGGTGGCACCTAGTAAATACTCTCTATACAGTTGGCACATGACTAGGAAAAGAAGTTATTTAATGTTGAATATATAAATGTATTTGTTTCCTTGAAAAAGGAAATATAAAAATTATACAGCAGAAATTTTCATGTAAATATAAGTTAGTAAATATTTAGCAATTGTATATGAAATAATTTTATATATTTTATCTGATATCCATTTTTATCATTAAAAAGGGACAAATACATCCATGAAAGAATTAAAAATAAAACAAAAAATGAAACTTCTTTCAAGCTTGGGAGATCTTTACTCAAACTATGGCTATTTCCTATGATTTAACTGAATGTAAGGATGTTGATATATACTGATTCTACTTATATCTCTTAAATTCTGTTTATATCCATTCTACCATCCCACCAAAAAATACCCTTAAATCTGGAAAGATTTTCTTCTATGAGCCTAATACCAAGAAATATTTCTAACTTCCTCTCCTCCATGGTAAGGGAACTCTACCCTTAATACCCCAATAGAACCTTTCTATATGTTAGTTTTGCCATGCTAAAGTTCAGGGTCAACATTCCCACCTTTGAGGTTGCCTACCATTCCACTATGTGTTTAGTGTTTCTTCTCTCACTACACAGTAGTATGTTGCTATTATATCTCTAAAATTCATCAAATTTGTTTACTTATTTTCTTTCTTACAGACATCATCATATTACCTTAAAAAGACAATATGGGGAGCAGATCAAGGGCAAGGAATCTGTAATCTCATTCACCTAGTTTGAAAGATTCCGGTTTTGATATTCTTTAGCTATATTACCTTGAGTAAATTAATGTTTTCAAAACATAATGCCTAATTAAAAGAACCCACAGAACTATATATGTAATAAAAATACCTACCAGTTAATGGTTTGGAACTTAATTCAAATAATATAAAAGAACTTAGGCTGAATCTTCATATTCTCAATAATTCATACTAATTTATTATATTACAGTAATTTTTATGTGTCTATGTCCTGTATTAATTTGTTAAATCCTTTATAACAGAGACAAATTATAATTTTTTGCCTCCCCTTACCTCTATTTGAGGTTTCAAAATTTCCACTATATATTGTAAATTACGACAAAAATATCTGAACATGTACTTATATCCATGCTAGTATAGGATTCTTTATAAGGGGGGAAAAAAAAAGAACCTACCTAGAACAAGATAGGCAGACACACACCTACAGTTAGGATCCTAGATTTTAGTTGTAAAAAATGCTTCATAATAAGAATGATTATTCATTACATTATTTCTGCAAATACGTGTTCATACAAGGAGAAAAAAGACAGAACTCTTAAGTATCTGAATAGCATTTAATATTTGAAGAAACTGCAACATCATGTTTAGCTTTTACCTCTTTATTTTGAAAATAAGCAAAATGTTAAGAGAAATGAGGTTGAAGAGGTTATAAATTTCTTTAAGTATACAATGCTAACTGGGTCCTTGATATAACATTTATTTTCACTCTGAACTATTTTCTAGTCAACAAGAAACTCTCATTAATAAAAACATTTATACAACCAATGGCTTAAAACTATAAATATATTATGAGTTCATCTCATGGTTTTTCATGTAGAGCAAATGATAATTTCTATTTGTCATTTTGCTCCCACCTGTACATTATTTTTCTTTATGTAATGTTTAATCTGATTGACAAGGCTAATATTAGTGAGAAGATGACAAGGAGAAACATTAGTAATTAATATTTATTGGATCTTTCAAGTATATTTATATGCATATAATATATTTCTCCCCAAAATCTAATGAGGTAGCACTAATATTATACTAATTGTATGGATAAATTTGGTGACTGGGGAGAATATATAACTTTTTCAAGTATATAAACCCAGACAGATCTGTAAACTTATTGCTTACTTAACCACCTGCTTTTCATACAAATGTTATTTAGTTCATTTGACTTAACAATTAACACACATTTGACTTAACAATTAAAATGTTGTTTAAAACTTGATCTGATTGTGAATATACACCACTGAGTACAGTATATTAAATCTACCATAAGGAGAATTCTATGAAGATTTCTACAAAGATTTCTCAGAATGCATTTTGCATTCGACCTATCCATACTTGAGCAGATGAAATAATCAAGTATTTTCTGAGTTTAATCAGCTGTGACAGCTAATGCTCTATGTCAACTTGACTGGGTCATGGGGTGCCCAGATATTTCACCAAATATTATTCTGGGCGTTTCTGTGAGGCTATTTTTGGATTAGATTCACATTTGAATCAGTAGATTGACTAAAGCATTGTCCTCCCTAATGTGATTGGGTATCATCTGATCCCTTGAAGACCTAAATAGAACAAAAAAGCTGAGTAAGAGGAAGGTCCTCCTGCCTGACTGCAAGTGCTGGGAAATTTTTGCTGGCTTTTGGACTCAGACTAAAACACAACCTCTTCCTGAGTCTTGAATCTGTAAGCTTTCAAATTGCACCTTTCATTGGCTTGCCTATTTTCAAACTTTGAACTCAGACTGGAACTACACCATCAGCATTCCTGAACCTCCAGCTTGCCAACTGCAGATCTTGGGACTTCTAGGCCTCCTTAACAGCATGAACCAATCCCTTATAATAAATATCTCTCTAGAGAGAAAGACACACACACACACACACACACACACACACACACACATATATATATATATATATATCCTATTGGTTCTTTTTCTCTGGAGAACCCTAATACAACAAGTGTTTCAAATAATTTAATGTATTACTAGGAACTGGGAAAATATAACCAATTAATTCTTTAGTACCTACAATGTGAGAGTATGAAGACTCAATTTGTAGTCTAGCTTCTACTATTTTTAACTCTGTTCTACATGTCAAATTCTCAGGTCAAAAAGATTTTTATGAAACAAATAATCTAATATGTAAAAAAGATATGTTTTAATTTTAGAAAATCACAAACAAACAAACAAAAGACCATTACAAACTTATTTGTACTCCTTTTTTGATGATTATTTAATTCTGACATAATTATTATGAATCATTGTTATGGAATTTTCTATCAGACCTTTGCTTAGGGTTGCTTCCAGCCCCATTGTCAATGAATACGAGTAAAAGTGAAAGCATTATTCTCTTATATAAAAAGCCTGTTTCCACTATGGACCTTCAGTTTTCTTCTAAAGAGACATTTTTTTTTTAATCAAGATTTAATGTTGATTTTATGTCACTTTTTCTTTTTTACCTAGACTGCTTTAAAGTTACAAACTTCTTATACTCAAAGCATCTAAGAAGTTTCATTTGGAAAGTCAAATTATCATTAAAATTAACTTTGCAATTTCTCTTCAGAGTTAAGAAGGAGGATGGAGGAGAAGGAGTTAAAGGATTCTGCTTATAACTATTCACCTTGTAGACAATAGCAAATTATTAGAATCCAGAATGAAAATAATAGGAATGTATAATAAAGCTATGATAAAAACTCAGAATTGGCAAAGTTTATAAAGTGAATGGACTATTTTTTTTAAGATTTTATTTATTTATTTGACAGAGAGAGAGAGATCACAAGTAGGCAGAGAGAGAGGGGGAAGCAGGCTCCCCACTGAGCAGAGAGCCCAATGCAGGGCTCGATCCCAGGACCCTGAGATCATGACCTGAGCTGAAGGCAGAGACTTAACCCACTGAGCCACCCAGGCACCCCATGAATGGACTATTTTAAAAGTAGAAACAGAAAGAGGTCAATAGCGAATACGAAATAAAATTATTTCAAGAAGAATGATAAAAAAGTGAAAAAAGAGATGTTATTTGATAAGAAGTTACACAACCCATCAGTTACCATAAAACACTCCACATGCCAATAAAAGAATAAAAGTTGAGCACACAGGGCACTTGGGTGGCTCAGTGAGTTAAGTATCTGCCTTTGGCTCAGGCCATGATTCTGCAGTCCAGAGGTGAGTCCTGAATCAGGCTCCCTGCTCTGCAGCGAGTCTGCTTCCCCCTCTGCCCTTTACTGAGCTCATACACTCTCTGTCTCTTTCTCTCAAGTAAACAAATAAAATCATAAAAAATAAAAAAAAACTTGACCATGCATGTCTGTGTATACATACACACACATGTGTGTGTATGTATATATACAGAGTCACCTATGTTGCCATATATGATTTAATCCTTCTCAATATCCTATTCTTTAAGAAATAGGCCTTTATTTTTATTTTGGGGGCCTTTAATTTTTTAATCTCTAAAATGGAATTACATATAGAACATACGATCAAATTTGGAAATTTAAATTAAATTATGTGTTGGTAAAAATACACATTTTAATTTTTAAATTAGAAAATACAATTATTGTACAATAATCAATTAGTAAAACACTTACAGAGTCAAACATGAAAATTGATGTCCCATCTCTGGACTGCCATGTCACTCTGCTCTTTACACACACCAATCTCAATGGGAGGTCTTATATGATAGCATATAAGGAATGTTATCAGTTTGGTATATATTATTCCAGTCTGTTTCTATGGTTTCCTATCCATATGATTTTTTTTTACATATCTATAATCACATTTTATATATATGAAAAACTGAAATTATACTTATATTTATTTAAATTATGTAACTTTTTATTTACTTAATATATTTTGAAGCTCTTTGTATCAGTGCATATAGGTCTACCTGATTCTCTAAGTGGATTTCCTAATTAATTAATGCATCACTATTAATGCACCATTGTTTACTTATATTTTCACTTTGTAAGGCTCATTTAATTATATTCCAAATCTATTTTTACAAATCACACACACACACACACACACACACACACACACACATTTAAGTAATGCTACAAGCTGAATTTCAAAAGTAAAATTATTAAGACAAAGGAGAAACCCCTTTTCAACCAACAAAAGAAAACTTCTTAAATAAGAAGTATCAGAGAGGTAGTGGCACTGATATCGTAATAAAGCAATATGATGTTAGCCTTGAAGGATGATATGATAACTGATCTACATTATGTCAGCCACATATTACAGATACAGGCAGCTCCATGAGGTCTCTGTTACACACAGCATAACAAGACAAGCAAAACAACATTTTATTATTCTCTGCAAATTTTTTCCTCAAATCCCAGAACAGTCTAGTAGTCAACAGGACTTACTTCCATTAGAGAGCAAAGGCATCCTTTTGCTTGGAATAAAGTCTTGAGGGCAAGACTAAAACCCAGTTTTGAGTCCTTTCTCTTAGGCCTACTCCATTTTTAATTAACCAATGCTCTGTTACCAAGGTAACAAAAGGACTACAACAAGGCTCTGCATACTCTAGTCTGTTAGCCAAATCCAGAATTGTACCTGCTTTTATATGGCCTCTGAGTGAAAATTTATTTTTCTTTTCATACCCTTTCTTTTTTTAAAGATGAATGTTTGAAATCAAATTGATCATAAAAAATACTCACTTTGGAGACCAATTAAGCAAAGTGTTATTCCAAATAAAAACAACAAAATGTTGTGGATCTTTACAATCATAACAAAAATATGTAATTATAAAAACTTTAAATTTTATTAATTACAAAAATCATGGAAATTTCCTCTCTTTTTATATAAGTCCCTACATATAATATCTCCAATTTTACTTCTTGGTTCACAAAACCTATAATATTTATTGTTACCATATACAGAAAATAATTGTCACCCCTTAGACTAACGCAATGAGTCAAATTTATCTATTTCACTTCCGTTCTTCTGACATCAAGCTACTCAGGTGATTGCTCCCTTAAAATTCTAAAAATAGGAAACAAGTAGGTGTCCCTTCCAAAGAAAGAAGCACTGGAACTTTTCTTTCGTCAACCCAAACTCAAGGGAAAAGACAGATTCTAGAGAAGGTGGCTTCCAAAGGAGAAAAACAAAACAAAATAAAGCAAGTAGACTAGGAACCTTAAGAGATGAAATCCAAAGAGATGGCACCATTTAAGATTTCTTCCTTCACCCCAGTTGTCACACTTTACTACTCTCACCCAATGACATGTCCTGAGAGCCATTTTATCTTCAATTCCTATCTATCACCCTCAGAGCTGTAACCAAAAGATGAGAGAAGCAGAGAGGAGCCTCTTTTAGTCACTAACAAAGTTTCATTAATGAGAAACCTCACAGAGTTGCTCATATACTTTGATCTAGCAACTATAATTTTCAGAATTTGCAACAAATAATTTAGAAGAATAATATTTTATACATAGATAGATAAATACTAAGTACATGTATAATTGCAAACAGAAAGAGGGATAACCCAAATGTCTGAGAGTAGTAAAATGTTTCATTTAGCCATTTAGTTTATAATTCTGAGGACTATCCCAATGGAAAACATTTTTATGATATGGTGTTAAGTTAAAAAAAAAAAAGTTTTTTGTGTTGAGCCTCTAGGAACTCAGCAACTACACCCCAGGTTTTCCCACCCTAGTTCTCCTTCAGTGGTGGTTTCTGCTAGAGTCTCTATTGCAGGTGCACCTTGCCTGGACTGTGGTTGATATATTCAGCTATACATCCCCTCAGCCACCTCTCACCAAAATGACTAGGAGGAAGAACACCCAACAGGGGAAAAATTCAGAGACTGTGCCCTCTGCCACAGAACTATTCGATAAGGACATAAACAGTATGTCAGAAAGGGAATTCAGGGTAACAATTATCCAGGCAATGGATAGGTTGGAGAAGACCATTAGTGACAACATCAAATCTCTAACGGTGGAAGTGAGAGCTGATCTGGCAGAAGTTAAAAATGCTATCAATGAGATCCAATTTAATCTAAACACTCTAACAGCTAGGGTAACCAAGGCAGAAGATAGAATTAGTGATATAGAAATAAACTGATAGAAAAGAAGTATCAGGAGGAGGCCTGGAACAAACAGCTTAGAAGCCATGAAAACAGCATTAGGGAAATAAATGATGCCATGAAATGTTCCAACATCAAAATTATTGGGATCCCTGAGGGGGTGGAGAAAGAGAGAAGACTAGAAGATATAACTGAACAAATTCTGGATGAAAATTTTCCTAATCTGGGAAATGGAACAAGTGTTCATGCCAGAAAGGTCAACGAGTCTAGAAAGACATCCAAACACTTAATCATGAAATTCACAAATCATAATTTCAGAAAGGAGGTCTTAAGGGAAGCTAGGGGGAAGAGATTCCTATGTACAGAGGAAGGACCATCAGAATAATGTCAGACCTGTCTACAGAAACCTGGCAAGCCAGAAAGGGCTGGCAAGACATATTCAGGCACTAAATGAGAAGAACATACAGCCAAGAATACTTTATCCAGCAAGGATGACATTCAAAATGGATGGAGAGATAAAGAGCTCCCACGATCCACAAGGTGTAAAAGAGTATGTGATCACCAAGCTGGCATTACAAGAAATATTAAGGGAGGGAGGGTTCTATAAAAGAAGAAAGAACCCAAGAGTGGCACAGAACAGCAATTTACAGAAACAATCTATAGAAACAAGGACTTCCCAGGCAACATGATATCAATAAAAACATATCTTTCAATAATCACTCTCAATGTGGATGGCCTAAATGCTCCCATAAAATGGCACAGGGTTGCAAATTGGATAAAGCAACAGGACCCATCCATATGTTGTCTACAAGAGACCCATTTGGAACCTAAGGATACATCTAGTCTGAAAGTGAAAGGATAGAGAACCATCTTTCATGCCAATGGACTTCAAAAAGAAAAGCTGGGGTAGCAATTCTCCTATCAGACAATTTAGATTTTAAGCTAAAGACTGTAGTCAGAGATACAGAAGGACATAGATCATTCTCAAAGGGTCTATCCACCAAGAAGATCTAACAATTGTAAATATCTATGCCCTCAGTATGGGACCAGCCAAGTACAGGAGGCACTTGTTAATCAAGATAAAGAGTCATATTGATATGAATACATTAATTTTAGGGGGCCTTCACACACCTCTCTCAGTAATGGACAGATCATCCAAGCAGAAAATCAATAAAGAAACAAGAGCTTTGAATGACACATTGGACCAGATGGACCTCACAGATATACACAGAACCTTCCACCCTAAAACAATAGAATAATCATTCTTCTCGAGCACACACGGAACTTTCTCCAGAATAGACCACATACTGGGTCACAATTCAGGGCTCAGCCAATACCAAAAGAATGAGATTATTCTGTGCATATTCTCAGACCACAATGATTTGAAACTTTGTGGAACTCAACCACAAGAAAAAAGTTTGGAAACAATTTAAACCTTGGAAACTAAAGACCATCCTGCTCAAGAATGTTTGGATCGACCAGGAAATCAAAGAAGAATTTAAACAATTCATGGAAACCAATGAGAATGAAGACAAATTGGTCCAAATCCTATGGGATATGGCAAAGGCGGTCATAAGGGGGAAACACATAGCCATCCAAGCCCACTCAAAAAATTGAAAAATCCCAAATACACAAACTCTCTTTACACCTTAAAGAACAGGAAAATTACTAACAATTTAAGCCAACCTCACACACAAGAATGGAAATAATCAAGATTAGAACAGAGATCAATGAGTTAAAAATAGAGATACGCACTAGAGATGTGTAGAACACATAATGAAACTAGAAGCTGGTTCTTTGAAAGAATCAATAATATCAATAAAGCACTGGCAAAACTAAGCCAAAAGAGAGAGGACCCAAAATAATAATATTATTAATGAAAGGGGAGAGATCACAAGGAAATAGAAACAATCATCAGAAATTATTATCAACAGTTACATGCCAATGAGTTAAGCAACCTAGAAGAAATGGATGCATTCCTGGAAACCTATAAACTTCCAAGACTGAAACAGGAAGAAACTGACAACTGAATAGACCAATATCTAGTAACAAGATTGAAGCAGTGATCAAAAACCTCCCCCAAAAACAAGAGCCCAGGACTTGATGGATTCCCTGGAGAATTCTACCAAACATTTAAAGAAGAAATACCTATTGTCCTAAGCTGTTTCAAAAAATAGAAACAAAAGGAAAACTTCCAGACTATTTCTATGAAGCCAGCATTACCCTGATCCCCAAACCAGGTAAAGACCCCATCAAAAAGGAGAATTTGAGACCAATATCCCTGGTGAATATGGATGCGAAGATTCTCAACAAGATCCTAACTAATAGGATTCAACAGTGCATTAAAATGTTTAGCCACCATGACCAGGTGGGATTTATCCCTGGGATGCAAGGGTGGTTCAACATTCACAAATCAATCAATGTGATAGAACAAATCAGTAAGAGAAGAGACAAGATTCACATGGTCTTCTCGATTGATGCAGAAAAAGCATTTGATAAAATATAGCATCTGTTCCTGATTAAAATGATTCAAAGTACAGGGATAGAGGGAACATTCCTCAACTTCATAAAATCTGTCTATGAAAAATGCACAGTGAATATTCTCAATGGGGAAAAGCTGACAGCCTTCCCTTTGAGATCAGGAACATGACAAGGATGCCCACTCTCGCCACTATTGTTCAACATAGTAATAGAAGTCAAAAAGAAATAAAGGTATTCAAATTGGCAAAGAAGAAGTCAAACTTTCTGTCTTCACAGATGACATGATACTTTATATCTCCATCCCCAAACTACTAGAACTCATACAGCCATTCAGTAATGTGGCAGGATACAAAATCAATGCACAAAAATCAGTTGCTTTCTTATACACTAACAATGAAAATATAGAAAGGGAAATTAGAGAATCAATTTCATTTACTATGGCACCAAAAACCATAAGATACCTTGGAATAAACCTAACCAAAGAGGTAAAGTATCTGTACTTGAGAACTACAGAACACTCATGAAAGAAATTGAGGAAGACATAAAAAGATGGAAAAGCATTCCGTGCTCATGGATTGTAAGAATAAACATTGTTAAAATGTCTATACTACCCAGAGCAATCTATACTTTCAATGTTATCCTGATCAAAATTCCACCAGCATTTTTCAAAGTGCTAAAACAAACAATCCTAAAATTTTTACGGAACCAGAAAAGACCCCGAATTGCTAAGGACATGTTGAAAAAGAAAAACAAATCTGGGGCATCACGTTGCCTGATTTCAAGCTTTACTACAAAGCTGTGATCACCAAGACAGCATGGTACTGGCACAAAAACAGACACATAGACCAGTGGAACAGAGTAGAGAATTCATATATGAACCCACAACTCTACGGTCAAATAATCTTTGACAAAGCAGGAAAAAAGACACAGTGGAAAAAAGACAGTCTCTTCAATAAATGGTGGTGGGAAAACTGGACAGCTACTTATAGAAGAATAAAACTTGACCATTCTCTTGCACCATACACAAAGATAAACTCGAAATGGATAAAAGACCTAAATGTGAGGCAGGAATCTATCAAAATCCTAGAGGAGAACACAGGCAGTAACCTCTTCAACATTGGCCACAGCAACTTCATTCAAGATATGTCTCCAAAGACAAAGGAAACAAAAGCAAAAATGAACTTTGGGGACTTCATCAAGATCAAAACCTTCTGCACAGCAAAAGAAACAGTCCCCAAAACAAAACAGTCCCATGGAATGGGAGAAGATATGCGCAAATGACACTACAGACAAAGGGCTGATATCCAAGATCTATAAAGAAAACCTCAAACTCAACACACACAAAACAGATAATCATGTCAAAAAATGGGCAGAAGACAAGAACAGACACATCTCCAAAGAAGACATACAAATGGCTAACAGACACATGAAAAAATGTTCATCATCATTAGCCATCAGGGAGATTCAAATCAAAACCACATTGAGATACCACCTTATACCAGTTAGAATGGCCAAAATTAACAAGACAAGAAACAAGTGTTAGAGAGGATGTGGAGAAAGGGAATCCTCTTACACTGTTGGTGGGAATGCAAGTCGGTGCAGCCACTTTGGAAAACAATGTGGAGATTCCTTAAGAAATTAAAAATAGAGCTACCCTATGACCCTGAAATTGCACTACTGGGTATCTACCCCAAAGATACAGACATAGTGAAAAGAAGGACCATCTGTACCCCAATATTCATAGCAGCAATGGCCACAGTCACCAAACTGTGGAAAGAGACAAGAAGCCCTTCAATAGACAAATGGATAAAGAAGATATGGTCCATATATACAATGGAGTATTATGCCTCCATCAGAAAGGATGAATACCCAATTATTGTATCAACATGGACGGGACTGGATTTTATTATGCTGAGTGAAATAAGTCAAGCAGAGAGAGTCAATTATCATATGGTTTCACTTACTTATGAGCATAAGGAATAACACGGAGGACACTGGGAGATGGAGAGGAGAAAGGAGTAGGGGGAAATTGGAGGGGGATTAAAATATAAGAAACTGTGGACTCTGAGAAGCAAACTGAGGGTTTGGGAATGGAGGGGGATGTGGGAGATGGGTGAGCCTAGTGATGGGTATAAGGAGGGCATGTATTGCATGGAGCACTGGGTGTGGTACATAAACAATAAATCTTAGAACACTGAAAAAATTAAATTAAATTAAAAAATAGACAAAGTATTGCAAGTCAAATATTCCATCTATAGGGTGCAGTATAAAGAAAGCATGGAAATAAAACAACTTTATTTTAGAGAGGTAGATTTTATTAAAGTAAGGATATCTCTTTCCATTTCAAAATTTCATTAATGTTACATTATATCCTTTAAAATAACAAAAGCTGACAGCAGATTAATCGTTTTTTAAAACTTACCATTTCTTAAGAAATTTGTATATTTTAATTTTAAGTTTTTGAAACGGAGAACAGGATAGTTACTGCAAAACAGAAACAGCTAAGCAGCCATAGGCCATCACAGGAGGGGGGGAAAAAAAGCCTACATGAATGGCTTGCTATATCTGATTTAAGAACAACTCAAAGGATTTGACAGCTGACAGAGGTTTTAGTAAGGGTCTGCTGAAAGTCAAGTCATGGTTGTAAAACAGAAATTCTGAGAACCCACTAAGACAAACTCCAGTAAATGACAGATAGTGATGTTGAGAAGCAAATCTTTTTGAAGAGTTAATGGCCCGATATATAGTTAAAAGGTAGAACACGACAACAACCACCACCCCCAGTATAGCAGGGTTTTACCTTAATGTACTCTCCGTGTCAAACAGTGAGTTTCAAGGAATGCCTTGCACTTCTGGGGATGTGTGAGTCCACTAAGGCACATGCTTAACTTGAGAATAGGCTAGCAGGCATCAGAGATTTATCCAGATTTGTATTATCGTGCGTGATACTCTGAAGCATCGAAATAGTAGATAGCATCTGCTTACAAAGACATTCTTACCTTTTATAAGTGCTTTGGTTTCAGAAAGCCCAGGCCTGGGAAATAGAAGGATTTCCTGATGAAACTGTATTAAATGGTAGGATAGCTCTATAAAATGTTGATAACAGCTGTGGCCTTATCCAGTCTGCCTGAATCCATATGAAAGCCCTTAGGAGTGGTAGCATAAAGAGACTGATTTTATTTTTTTTTTTTGTTTAAAAACATTTTATTTATTTATTTGAGAGAAGAGAGAGACTGTGAGAGAGAGCATGAGCGAGGAGAAGGTCAGAGGGAGAAGCAGATTCCCCGTGGAGCTGGGAGCCTGATGCGGGACTCGATCCTGGGACTCCAGGATCATGACCTGAGCTGAAGGCAGTCGCTTAACCAACTGAGCCACCCAGGCACCCCAAGACTGATTTTATTTTAAAATGCTGATCACTTTTGTTCTCTCTCATTCGTTTCAAATATACGAGTGTGTGTGTATATACACATATATTCATACAATTTGTGCCTAAACATATGCACAAGTACATATAAATGTGTACACACACACACACACACACACACATATGAGAGAGAGAAATGTTTGACTGATTCCAGTGAGTCTGGAATCCATTGATCAATATCCATAGTGTACCAGATGCGATAAATTCAACAAAACTATGTGTTAGAGGAGAGTATGCATAATTGTTATATACTACCTCCTTCTTAAAACCAGGTGGATTAAATGGCCTCAAATTCTAGAGAATGTGAGTTCCTTTAAATTCTTGTCCCCATTTTTCTCCTTGAGATTCAGATATTATCTAAAAACAAAATAAAGTATAGTGAGCATCTGAACTGTGACCCCTTCCCTTTATATCTCCAATTCCTCCACATCCATCCACCACTATTAGACTCTTAATATCAGATTTTATTTTTATTTTTTTTAAAGATTTTATTTATTTATTTGACAGAGATCACAGGTAAGCAGAGAGGCAGGCAGAGAGAGAGAGAGGAGGAAGCAGGCTTCCCGCCAAGCAGAGAGCCTGATGCAGGGCTCGATTCCAGGACCCTGGGATCATGACTTGAGCTGAAGGCAAAGGCTTTAACCCACTGAGCCACCCAGGCACCCCTTAATATCAGATTTTATATTCTTCCAATGTGCATTCACAGTATGGAAACATCTAATGACTGAGTTTCTGCTCAGAGATGATCTACAAATTTCCCCGTAATTCTATCCATAAACAACAATGGGTAAACTATTCTTGTGCCAACCTCACAGTATCCTACAGTATGGGATCTGGGGAGAGATGAAGAAGGGAATTTTTGTGAGTGATTCTGTTCAGTCATAGCTTATGTGTAAACTTCCATCAGTGAAATAATTGTGTATGTGTAGATATTCTTCTGGTTTCTGAATGCTATACCACTGATCTGTTTCTCTTATTTTTTAAATTTTTTTTCTGATTTCAATGAAACTGCTTCTTATTAAAATTTTAAAGAATAGAAAAACATGCAGGATGAAAAAATAGTCATTCATAACCTCTACCACTCTAGATAGACGGATATTTTATTGCCATGTATGTATTCATGATTTTTCTTGTGTAAGAATGAAATGTGAATATATTTCACATAATTTAATGTTTTTAAAGTTGAAGATGGCTATCTTAATTTTTCTTATTATTAAATAGTTTTGTAAATCACTATTTTTATTATAATACATTCTCACATAAAGGATACTATTATTTATTTAATTCCTAATTAATGACATTTAATCATTTGTAATTTTGATTTTGAGCCTCACTACTATCTTTTGAGCCAGGCAGTGAATATATTATTATTATGCTTTTACTGATGAGAAAATTGAGGCCCATAGTGTAGGGTGTCTTACAAAATGTCATCCATGTAGGATGAGGGTTAGACTCTAAATCCATTCCACCTACCATCCTTTGCCTCCCATAGTGAACACTAATTATCTTTATGTTGCACATGTAGATTTAAGAAATGACAGTTGATAGAAAATAAACCCTGGTCAAAATCCCACTAGAGAATAGTATCTCCTATGTTTATCATTTGAACTCCTTGCTCTCTCACTGAAGAATGACTGGTTTAAAGATTAAAGCCTACCAGCCACCCAAACTAAATAGAATTCAATCCACAGATCAGGGTCAGCTTCATTATTATTCTTGACCAGATATCCCTAATCATTTTTCATGTCTGACATTAGAATCCCTGCATAGAAATTATTTGCACAACTTTAATTCCCCTCCCCCATTTAATCCATCACACACAGAGACACTTGATATTCCCACTGTGATCAACCCATGAAAGTTGTCAGCTTTATCTCTGATTTACACTGGACTCTGCTCATAATAAATGTCATTGCTGAATGTATCCTAACTTCTCTAGACTTGCATGATCAAAGAAAGTGTTATTTTCTTTTTTAATCAGTGCTTTTTGGTTAAATGAACACAGAAAACACTAGGTATAAAATTATCCAACAGTTAAAAGATGATTCCAACACTGTATGTTACAAAAATCAGTAGTTCAATGAATGCATAAAAGAGATGGTAAAATATTATCCTCTTATGACAACCACATGTTGGTTTTACCAAGGCCTCATATACATTCTTTGTAATGACTTTTCTGGGGGGGGGGATATCAAATTTGAACTTCCTACTATGATCATTCAGAAAAGATTCTATAAATAAATGTCATCTCAGGCAAATAGACATCTTTTATTGCTTACAAAGGGATCTAAGTCTCATAGGGTAATAATATATAACATTTTAAATATACTAAACTTAGTACACGAAATATGTTAGCAATTATGTTCTAGAAATGAGAGAAATAGAGAAAGCTTCGAAGAAATAAGCAACAGTTAATTAAATACCATTGATAGATACTAAGGTACCCATTACCTCTAGAACACTAGGAACAAAAAACATTGCAACTATCCTGTCTATCCTACATGAAATTGTTTTTCAATTGATAAAGGAAAGAATTCCAATTTGTACATGTGGAAAGAATGAAAAAAAAATAGAAAACCACTACCATGAAATGTGGGATTTTTATTTTGGCCAACAATTGTCAGTGGATGAACCCAACAATAGAGGGATAAACCCTCCTGAACCAACGGAGCAAGAGTAGTATCACCAAATCATGCAGACAAATCCTGTGCCCCCCTCAATGGGAAGCAGTAGAAATCACAACAGTACACTTAGAGTAGCCTTGTTAAAAAGAGCCCTGATCTGGGTGCCTGAGTGGCTCAGTTGGTTAAACAGTTGGTTAAACCCCAGATTCTGGGGTTCTGGGGTAGTACCCCACATTGGGCTCCCTACTCAGTGGGGATCCTGCTTCTCTCTTTATCCCCCCCCCCATTGCTTGTGATCTCTCTCTCTCTCTCCTAAATAAATTCTTAAAAAATAAAAAATAAAAGAGCCCTGATCCAATCAACCTTCTTGATCTAACTTTCATTTAAAGGAAACACTGAGGATAGAAGAGTAAGTTAAATAAAAGCACAAGGAGGCTAAAAGACCAATTCAGAAGGCAAGAGATTCCACAGGAAAATTTGATCTATCACTTCCATAAGCCAATACGATAAAGACATAGGAAAGGTATAGGAGCTATTCTAGATTGAAACAAGATTTAAGAGAAATCACTATAAGTTATAATAAACTGATTTTGTTCGGATCATGAATCAAGCAAATTCAATGTAAAAGTACTTTTTTGAAACAATTGGGAAAATATTTTTATGTCCTGGGTATTATTTAATACAAAAGACCTTGCATTAGACTTTCCGGAAACAATAGTAGAACAGTTGTAAAAGAAATGTCCATATTTTCAGAAATGTATAATATCTGAATGTAAGAGTCAAACAAGATGATAGAATCCTTCCATCTTTTTATGTTTTCTACTTTTAAACTGTAGGAGAATCATGAGAACTTTTAAATCTGTGGGCCTACTGTTGGCCTATCTTACTTCTTACATTCCATAGACCAAGACTCAGTTACATGGTCTGCCAAGGGATGAAATATGCCTTTCTGGATGTCAAAGAAAAGGAATGAATGGGTAAATGCACATTATCTTTACTCATTCCTTCTTCCTTTTTTTATTAAGTAAAAAACCAGTTTCAGTGTAACAGAGTATTATAAATATTAAAATGTTAGTTAATTTATAGTTTACTACAGACCCAGCACTCTAACTAATGTGGATTAGCTCATTTAATTCCAGTCCCATAACACCTATTTTAAGATAAGTATAGTTTTTAAAAAGTTAAAAATTAGTTTAAAAGTGTGTTGTAGTTAGGGATTAAATTATAGTCTAATTTCAAGATATGTCTCCTAATATACTATGCTAGCATAATGTATCAATGTGTTGCAGTATATCTCTTGTATAAATAATTACATTTTTTAAACCTAAACCTTCAATTGACATTAAGCAATCTAATCAAGATTCCAAACAAAAACCATGCATTTTGGCTTCTATACTAATGGAAAAAGGAATGTATTTTTCCCTATAACACAACTCTTATTAAGAGGTAATCTTGAAAGAAAGAGCCCGAACCTCAAAGTAAGACAAACTTTGGTTTGAAGCCCTGCTCCATTATTTATCATCAAGTGACTTAATTTCTTCAGCCTTAAAAACAAAAATCTATAAAGAGGATAGTAAAATCAATCTTTTAAAGCTTCTGTGACAATTAAGTATACCATGAGCAAAGTAAATAAGTTTTCAGGATAAATAAGAAACACAATCATTACAATAAGACCAATTTACGTTTGATTTGAACTGTTCAATTTTAAATATGCATTGCCTTACTTGTTCCTCATAAGAAATTCTATGAAATAACTACACCAAGTATGCTGATTTGCCTTAGATAAGAAAACTAAGGCTCTGGGGCCATAAAGGATTTATGACAGCACAGCTATAAAAATGGGCTTGGCAGTCACATTAACTTCTTTTGCAGTGACTTTCCTTTTCCACATTAAATCCTTGCTCAGTTCTTTCCTGAATATCTTCTTATGAAAGGTAAAATCTCCTGCTTTCCCTAGTACCTGAAATAGGACATGGAGAATGCAGGTGAAATGAAAATTGTTATGGAGTTTTTTATTAACTGCTAAATCAGTACTCAAAGGAACGCAATCAATATCTATTAAGCCTACAATATAAAAAGAGAAACTAAAAATTTAGTAATTGTGGATCCTCAAGTTAAGTCTTTTGGACTTAAGAGATGTCAAGCCACAAAGAACATTACAACATGAAATCAATCAGGATGCTAAGAATTTTAGGCCAGTGTCTGAATCAGGTTATCAAATGTATGTAAGAATACTTACAAGCTATTATTCAGAGAGATTTGTTATTTTAATGAAACAAAAATTCCTTTTACAGAGTTTTCAGGTGTGTGTGTGTGTGTGTGTGTGTGTGTTTGTGTGTGTGCATTTTGTTCTAGAAACTGCCAAGCTAATTGCATGCGCTTCTAAAAACCAGAAGATTTATTGAGGGCTTCTTGTGTGAAAAAAAAAATCTCCCAAATGATAGTTGAATCATCGTAACATCTGATGGGGACTGTTTGCATTTACAGGTGAACTAATATTTAGAATAGTCCGGTGACGTCAAGTCACACAGCTAATAACCAGTACATGCAGAACTGAAGCCAGATCTGAAGTCAAAGACTAAGTTTTCCACCACCAAATTATAAATCCTTTTTTAAAAGGCTATCTCTGGGGGTGGGGGGAATGAAGGCTTTAAAAAAATAGTTAAAAATTCTACATTTATGGCCAAGTGCCAAAATTACATAGTCATGTGTACAGAGGCAACATAGATGATCTGAGTGTCTTTGAGTTTGATACTGCATTGGATGCATGTTTCCATGTCACTAATTCCAACAGTATAAACAGTGGCAAGATTTTTTTCTTCCTCTTCAGTATAGTGTGATATAGTTTAGAGCTTCTCCAAAGTAAAATATTCTGATTTTAACATTATGCTCAGAATTTCAGTAAATATTTAGAGCTATTATGAAATAGTAAGTATTTCCACTTGTTTTAAACTACTCTCTACATTTTACTCTTCCAATTTATCTTTTTGAGAATTTTCAAAACCTGATTTTCTTTTACCTAAGTGAACTGATGGCATTATAAGTTTCATTCTTGGGGCACCTGGGTGGCTCAGTGGGTTAAAGCCTCTGCCTTCGGCTCAGGTCATGATCTCAGAGTCCTGGGATCGAGTCCCACGTCGGGCTCTCTCCTCAGCAGGGAGCCTGCCTCCTCCTTTCTCTCTGCCTGCCTCTCTGCCTACTTGTGATCTCTGTCTGTCAAATAAATAAATAAAATCTTTAAAAAAAAAAAAAAAGTTTCATTCTTGATCTGGACAGTTCACCTTTAAGGCAGCTAGCTACCTTGATCAGTCTCTATCAATTTATCCCTTATATTTGGCTTGGTTTTATTTTTAATGGCTCACAGAGAAGTTCACTACTTCTTGTAAATATCAACAGCATTGCTCAGCCTGTCATTCGTAGGTCGTTATTACATCTGACTTTCCAAAATGAAATAAGACCAGTCAATCTCAGAATTTTAATTTTTTTTCTTTTGGTAAATAACATTTTTGGCCCCCTCCATCCATCCACTTCAATGCCTTTGTTTCATCCCCATAATCTTCCATAAACAGCCTATGATTCCGTTTTGTCTTGTAGCCCATATCTCTCAGGCTTAAAAATTAATTGTAAGGTCTTCAAAGTTTTAAGCATAGATATTCTTTTTGTATGAGTGAGTCACTTCATGTGATCTTAACATGTCTTTAAAACTTGTATGGGGGGCACCTGGGTGGCTCAGTGGGTTAAGCCTCTGCCTTCAGCTCAGGTCATGATCTCAGGGTCCTGGGATCGAGTCCCACATCAGGCTCTCTGCTCCACAGGGAGCCTGCTTCCTCCTCTCTCTCTCTCTGCTTGCCTCTCTGCCCACTTGTGATCTCTCTCTGTAAAATAAATAAAATCTTAAAAAAAAAAAAAAGAAAAAAAACTTGTATGGAAGCAAGAACCAGTTCTAAATACCTCTGGAATAATTAGTTATTCCAGCTCCTTGTGCATTGATGAACCTAATTGAGACACATGATAGAAGAAAGATTTGCATCATGGCATGACAAGGGAAATGAATTCATCTGTTATCTCTGCCCAAAAGTTCTGGCTAATTGAAATAAGTTTATCTGAAATGTTTATAAAGTATTAAGTATGCCAATAGCTTTGCTACAACATAAAAGCTCAAGAATCTACTTTTAAGTGGTCAGGAGGCTGCTATCCTAAAAGTTATATACCCAAATTCAAATAATAATAATGATAATAGTAATAATGTTTTATGACTATTTAATCTGTAGATACTCAAATGAAAACTTAGTATATCTAATCCTAATCATTCTAAACTTCATTGTACTTTGCAAAGACAATACTGCTGATTGTCAATTATTTTATGCCTGTTTTTCAGAGAAAGTGTTTCAAGATGATGCCCACTTCACTTTGATATTCCTGGTGCCCAGCACAGTGCCCAATACAGAAAAGACAATAAATCAATAGTTCTCAAACTTTGTTGTGGCTTAAGGAGGTCACCTTATTATTTGTTAAGAGTTACCAAATATAGTCAATGGGTTTTGTGAAACACCCATATTTCTATTTTTTAAGAAATATTTTATTTGTTTTAGAGAAAGAGAGCACATGTAGCAGGAACACGAGCAGAGAGTGAAAGGGAGGAAAGAATCTCAAGCAAACGTCCTGGTAAGCACAGAGCCTGAGGCAGGGTTCAATCACACGATCCCGAGGTCGTGATCTGAGTGGAAACGAAGTCAGATACTTAACCAGGTGGGCCATGCAGGTGCCCCTTAAAATGCATGATAAAGCAAATAAGTTTGATGATCAATCTCTGTAGACCATAATTTAAGAAACTATATAATAAGCTGGCAGGTACTTGGTTATAATATTGTTTAATAAATGGGCAATTAAGTTTAATAAATAAATCCTAAATTATTATATTTTATATTTATTATACATAATTCCTAAATTATATAAATTAGAAGGAGATGTAAAAGGTCTGAATGAGACAAGAACTATAATGCAATCATTATTTAATGGAAGCAAGAGAAAGCGCTGGCAAAAAATGGGAAGGACGCCATTCAGCAGAAGTAGATTGGTTGGCATGATAGCATCACTATTTATCCCACTACAGTAATTGTCAGCATTTTCCCTCACAGTTTTTTTGTTTTTTTTCTTTTTTCCTGTTAGAAGAATGCCCTCAGTATTAGTCACAACCAAAGAGCCTGTGGGTGCTGTCCTTGGGAGCAAGGTGCCTGGCAGCATCAGTGTCAGTCAAGAATGATGCCCCTGCAGTTCCTGAAAAAGGTCAAAAAGAGAAAAGTGACAGTGACTCAGGTTGAGAATGGGAGGATGTGTTCTGTCATACTCCAAAGAGCCTTGTCCCTGAGGTGACAGGTAATGAGAGAGCATCACTCACAGGGTTTCACCAAGCTCTCAAATTGGATTAGCTTCATCCATGAGAAAGACCGGAGCAGACAAAAGATATTGAAGCATTTCCTGCTGAAGATGGAGTTTTCTTAAATGTGTCTTAATTTTTGCCTTGACCTCTCAGGAAAAAAACAAAAACAAAACAAACAAACAAACAAACAAACAAAAACCACAAAAAACAATTCTGATGTAGTCTCCATTCTTTTAATGTAATCTTATTCTTTCCTCTCCTGTTTTGCTGGCAAGTGATAGTTTCTCAAGACCTGAGGTGGCCTCTTCAATCACTAAGTAGTAGAATTCTGGTAAGGCTCTTCTGATATTTTTAAACAGCCTGAAAACTGTGAAACAACCCCAGTTTCTGTTAAAATATTAGAATAGCCCCCAAAATGTTGGGAATCTCTGATATTTGCTTTGAGCCCTTCTCTTTCATGACCTTGGTAGAATTCTTTCTTCTCTGGCTACCTGCTGACCTCACTGGAATCCAGAACCTCTGTCATTCCCCCAAACATTCTATGTCCACTTCTCAGGTCAGATGATATGAATAACCATTTACTAACCATCATTTGTAAGCCAGGCATCAGTCTTTTTTCTTTTTCTTTTTCTTTTTCCTTTCTTTCTTTCTTTTTTTTTTAAAGAGAGAGTTGGGGGAGGGGCAGAGCTACAGGGAGAGAAAGAACCTTAAGCAGTGGAGCCCTGTATGGAGCTTGATCTCACCACCCTGAGATTATGACCTGAGCCAAAATCAAGAGTTGGATGCTTAACTGACTGCACTACCCAGGTGCCCCTGATCATTAAATTTTCTCATAGCAGAAACAGCATGGTACTTTAGGAGAAAGAATCTGTATCAGTAATCCTTTTCAGACTTAAATAAACAAAAAAACAAAAAAAAAACAAAAAAACAAAACAAAACAAAGAAAAGAACTAAGCTCAAGTTTGCTTAAGAAAAGGCAAATTTATTGAATCACATAACATAAAAGTTCAGGCATGAATTGGTAAGAAGTTCTTCTATTGGGACATATAATTCTGTCTGTAATGGGATTTGACTTCACCTGGGTTACCTCTGATTTTAAAACGGACATCTCTCATGGCAGCAAAATGGCTTCCAGCAGCACTAGAGTTATTTCCTTTCAGCTACAAATCATTCAGTAAGATGAAAATATTTTAATTCCATCATTATGAGGAAGTCTTGAGATTCATATTGTTCAGAAATAATCAATCAGTTGCCCACATCTGAATCAATTCCAGGGAATGTGTTACATTGATTGACTTTGATATGACTCCTATGCTCCTATCAATAAGCTAGGGATAGTTTCACAGGTGGATTTTATAGACTGAAAGATATCGTCATATATTCTTGAACAAAGAGTGTGGATGTTATTGGTTGGCATCAGATGCAGAAAATGGATTTTGAAGAGATCACAGAAAGCACAGACCCCTAACTCAGCCTAGAAGATTTTAGACCAGGGAAGGCAACTATGACTTTTGAAACATATTTCAAGGTCCAGAAGAGAAATAGTATCAGGCAGAAAAGAACTCTGATGGGAGGATAAACCTCCTCTAAATCTCAGTAGCTTGAGGAGGGGGGTGGGAGGAAAGAAAGAAAACCTTCATTTCTTGCTTAGACAACATCTCTTGTGGGTCTGGTAAATTCTTCAGGGCAGTAATATATCATGAGGTTTCTCAGATTATAGGTGACATTGATCTTATTGAAACTCCATTTCAATATGAGCTTTCACAAGAGGGTTGGAGGGCATGGAATTGTCAGTTTAAAGCCCTGTTTAATCAGCACTAAATCAATCGATCATGTCTATCCACAACACACTGAACAAAACTAGATAAATGCCACGCAGAGATATACAATCCTCCAATGTCAGTTAAATGGCCAGACTCTGCCCACAGCCCATAACCCACAGAACTCTGCCCACAGCCCACAGAACTGGTTACACGGTCTCATCCAACCACAAGGGAATCTAGAGGCGTAACATCGCCTCCTGTGCCCAGAACAAATGGAAAACTAGACCCAAGTGATCATGTGAAGCCACCACAATGGTCTAGAGCCATCTGGGTGCGGGAACAGCTGTAACAGAGACCTGGAAATGTAAACAGTACAATGAGTTCTAGGAGCTACATAAACTCTGGCACTTTGGGAATGATAAACACAGGCAGAATGTAGGAGAAGAGGCCAGAGAGTTGTATGTGTATAAACCAGGTCATGAAGCAATTTGCAGAACAGATAGTACTTCCTTCTTTTTTGTTTTTTTAAGAGTTAGTTTATTTATTTATTTATTTATTTAGAGACACAGAGAGCATGAGTAGGGGGAGAGGTAGAGGGAGGGAGGGAGAGAGAGAGAGAGAAAATCTCAAGCATGGTCCATGCTCAGTGCAAAGCCCGACATGGGGCTCCATTCCAGGACCCTGAGATCATGACCTAAGCTGAAATCAAGAGTGGGACACTCGACTGACTGAGCCACCCAGGCACCCTAGAGAGTACTTTCTTCTTAAAGTCTTTCCTAATTTACTCTGAATTTGACCAGCATGTTAACTTTTAGCACCCCCCCCCCATTCTATGGGTCTGTTTAAACAATTGCCCAACAAAGTTAAAAGTCATTATTAGAAACTGAATGTATTCCCCCTCCCATTCATAGGATGCATCCCTCACTTTCAATGTGATGTCATTAGGAGGTGAGGTCTCTAGGAAGCAATTAGGTCGTAAGGGTGGAGTCCTCATTAATAGGCATGGTGCCCTTAAAGGAAGAATATCAGAGTTTGTTTTCTGGCTCTCCCTGCTCTCAGCCATATGAGTATACAGCAAATTGACAAATCATCAGCAAAGCAAGAAGCAGGTTCTCTCCAGAAAGGAATCTACCAGCACCTTGATCTTATACTCCCCAGCCTTCAAAACTGTGAGAAATACATGTTTACTGCAAGCCATCCAGTCTATGGTTGTTTTTTATAGCAGCCTGAGCTGACTGATTGTTTCTTGAAGGTGTGGCCATGTCTAGCTCTTCTTTGATATTTCTAGTATGCACACTAGTAGGAAATTTAACTAACAATGGTCCAAATGGGCAACCCTGTTATATAACCATTCATATCAGAAGTTGTGGAAAAACCTAGGGAGCACATATTCATCACAGCAAAATGACTTCAGAGGTCTTGGCAGCCTGATTTTAGGGCCCATATCAGTAACTATATTTTCCAGTGTTGTCAGTCGGGCACCTGAACCAGGATCACAATTCATTTTAAAATGTCAAAAAGGTGAAACATCAGAGATATAAGTGCTAAGAATAAAAGGACATATTTGATTATATTTTGAACTTGCTTAAAATTTTGTGAAGGTATTGGAATTTACCCACTGAGAATGACCTTTTTAAAGGTCCAATCATCCAATCATCCACGAAAGAAGATTGAGAATATTTAGCTCTCTAGAAGAAAGCAGGGGGTTAACAGGGAAAAGAAATGTAGGAAAGAAGGAGAGGTAGTTGATGTAAAAATATTGCTGAAAGTGAAAAGATCTCTAGAAACCTTTTTTGGTTGATGTCTAAATTAAGACAATGGCTATGAAATATGTACAAACCATTACTTCTTTGGATCTGAATTTTTACATTTACACAAGGGAGATGTAGGAATAGACCATTTCTAACATAAGGATTTATAAAGGCATGGATTTTCCTTTCCATGTTGAATACTGACTCAGATTAATATTGTTTGATTTGGTTCTGAGATTACTTAGTTAACATTAGTTAACATTTCTAGCAATGGTTTGATTTAGAAGAGTCAGCAAACCTCTAAACAGCCCTTTTCTGCTGACAGGGTAGTGGTCAGTATTTGTTTATCTTTAGAAATGGTTTTTGTCTAATTTGAGTACATCCTAATATTCACTAGTCTTGGTTCCTTCATGAAGTCACAACACAAATTCACCTCCCACTCAACAATAATCATCACAAGGCACTTCTTATCATTATTTGTCTCTAAGAGCATTAAAAAATATGTCAGCAAACCAGAATAGCAATTCTTAAAAATTTTGTTTCTTGATCCCAGGTTGACCATCATCCATGGTAACTCCAGAGATTTTCCTACAACACACCTCTAGGGCAGCCTGCCTGACTTTTCTCTTTCTTTTATCCTCCCATGTGGTGTTACAACTGCATTATCTCCCTGGTAGAATGGGCTATGAAGTCCCATCTGGCACCTGGATACTGGAGGATGGTTAACTCCTAGTTCCCCCTTGTTCCTCATGGACAGCAGTACATAGGATCTCTTAAGAAGAAACACCTTTCCCTCATTTACTATTCTCTTGAGAATTTCCTGGCAAGAATTTCTGATCACAAAAAAAAAAAAAAAAAGAGAGAGAGAGAGAGATAAAATTTCTACCTCATGCATAGGTTCCTCTGCTGAATGGCAAATTCTCCTGCATTTTCCTTTGCACTACAAGTTTAGGGGTAAATTCCTTTGAACAGTTCTGGTAGGAAAGTTCAGCTTAGGCTAGCTTTTTCTACCAGATAACCCCCTCACATAAACTCAGAAAAGGAAAAAAAGAAACATGCCCATGAACAAGTTTAATCCCTGCTTATAGCCAGTGACTAAGACAAGTGAAGAGAGATGGTGTATGAGGCCAGTCATCCCTTAATTATTGATTATGTCCACAGTTGAAACAGTCATGAGATTACCTTGCATTTCCCAAATTCTAGGGTTGTTCAATTTTGAGTATCTCTCACTGTACAAAAAGTATTTTAAAACAGTTTTCCCTGCTTCCTATTTCCAATCTGAATTAGAAAGAGCATTTTTTTCTTTTCCTAGGTACCTATAAATTCAACACACAGATGGTAGACAAATTCCACTCAGCCAAATACATCTCCTAGGAAGTGAGTCCTACATGGAAATGGAAGGCGTTGTGTTATTATGTCTTTGAGTCCATGAATGACTTTTGTCAGCTTCCATTCACATATCAGGCTATATGAACTTCAAGGAATATCTAATGCTGAACTATGCTAAGGAAACTTTTAACCATAATTTGAAATCTTTGTCCTTGATTTCTGCCATGTTACTTTCTGTAAATCCCTCTAGAAACTTTGTGAGGGAATGTTCCAAACCACTGTTGTGAAGGAATTAATATAATTCAAAATATTTCTTCCTTCAGTCTTCAGAGCAGGCAAACTTTGAGGTAGCTTTTAGCTAAAGGCAACTTTGTTGCCTTGAGCTGACACAACATTGTGCATATATTCTAATGGACTGTAAAATGCTTATTACTATATGTCTTATGACATGGGCAAATGTGATGCACATATCCATAGGAACACTTAATTGTAACTTACACTGTGATATGCAAATTTCCAATGGATTAAGTCTTCCCTGGAAGAGGACAGCAGACTTGAACTAATTAAAGTAGATTTTTAATTGTCTCCTCATGCCTTCTAAAAAAGAATACAGATTTTGAAGGAATCATGTAGGTGAAAAAGATTGCCACTTTACAACTTCTCATGATCATTTAAAAACAAATAATTTCTTAATGACATTAACTTAGTTACCTTTCATTTTCTACCCAAATCATCTCATCACAAAGCATACATTTTCACCAGTATTTCAATCCTGACACAGCATGTGACTCGACATAGTCTTTGAGATTTTACTCAAAGAATAATAAGGGCCCTTATTATAAAATTGAACCTTTGGGGTGCCTGCATGGCTCAGAGGGTTAAGCCTTTGCCTTCGGCTCAGGTCATGATCTCAAAGTCCTGGGATTGAGCTCCGCATGAGGCTCTCTGCTCAGCTGAGAACCTGCTTCCACCTTCTCTCTGCCTGCCTCTCTGCATACTTTTGAACTCTCTCTCTGTCAAATAAATAAATAAAATCTTTAAAAAATAAAAAAAATAAAATTGAAACTTTATACCATAATTAAAGCAATATAGGTAAAAAAGCCTCAGCAAGTTACTTCACCTTAGACATTCAATTCTATGCAGACCCTAAAATGTAAATTAAACCACTATGGGTCAACTTCCTATTCCCTTATTGACCCAGTCTCTTCTTCCCACAGGAGTAAGCAAATCTAAAAGAACTTAAAACTGGTTAGTGATTTCCAATATTAACTGGAACTTCAATATGATTAAAAGTTAACCAATTTTTAACTTGCAGAAATACTATTTTTCAATATCTTCTTTCTTCCCTTTTAGGATATTTCAGAACTCCAAGGTTTCTCACAAGAATTCTTGATAACTCTCACACATAATAAAAAAACGAAAATACCGGGGTGCCTGGGTGGCTCAGTAGGTTAAGCATCCAACCCCTGATTTTAGCCCTGATGGTGATCTCAGGAATGTGGGATCTAGCCCTGGGTGGGACTCCCTGCTCATCAGGGAATCTGCTTCAGGTTCTCTCTCCCTCTCCCTCACCCCCTTTCCCTGCTCATGCTCTCTCACTCTCTAAAATAAGTAAATAGATCTTTAAAAACATACACAAAAGCAAATTAAAATCCTCCTGCATCCACTACCTATATGAATTCTCTTTCTTACTCCTTTCATTTTTCAATGCTTTTCAATTCTTCTATCATATGTGTACACTGGAATTTCTGCCACTACAACTGGCCATGCCACGTTGTTTCAAAAGGTGGAAGGATGTAGAAGGTACATGCTTCCTGATTTTCACTTAACTAAAAAAAAAAAAAAAAAGTCTTTGGTAGTAAAGACTTTTTGCTCAGTTTGTTTCTTTTGGAATGAAGTTCCTCCATAGGATATCTAGTCATTAAAACTACCTGGGGGGGGGGGGGGCTGGGTGGCTCAGTGGGTTAAAGCCTCTGCCTTCAGCTTGGATCATGATCCCAGGGTCCTGGGATCGAGCCCCACATTGGGCTCTCTGCTCTGCAGGAAGCCTGCTTCCTCCTCTCTCTCTCTCTCTGCCTGCCTCTCTGCCTATTTGTGATCTCTGTCTGTCAAATAAATAAAAAAAAAAAATCTTAAAAAAAAAAAAAAACTACCTATGGGTACATATTAAGAAAAATAGGGATCATTATGAGGGAAGTACAAAATAGAGTCTAAAAAAAAAGGGGAAAAAGACAATTATTGAGAATAAAAGAGTGAGTATAAAGGGTAGGTATGTAGTATTTGAAGCATACTTTGAAACTTCAGAAGATAATCATGAATTAGTGGAAACTGATAAAACTGGTTAGAAAATTACTATTTAAGGAATATTTCATAGCAAGCATCATACCAGATCATGTATTTTACCCCACCTATTCCTGTCACAATCTGAAGAGTAGAGCAAGTTGGTGCAGCCACTTTGGAAAACAGTACAGTGATTCCTTAAGAAATAAAAATAGAACTATCCTATGACCCTGAAAATGCACTACTGGGTATTTACTCCAAAAATACAGATGTAGTGAAAAGAAGGGCCATATGTACCCTAATGTTCATAACAGCAATGGCCATAGTTGCCAAACTGTGGAAAGAGCCAAGATGCCCTTCAACAGATAAATGGATAAAGAAGATATGGTCCATACATACAATGGGGTATTATGCTTCCATCAGAAAGGATGAATACCCAACTTTTGTACCAACATGGACAGTACTGGAGAAGATTATGCTGAGTGAAATAAGTCAAGCAGAGAGAATCAATTATCCTGTGGTTTCACTTACTCGTGGAGCATATGAATAACATGGAGGACATTGGGAGATGGAGAGGAGGAGTGAGTTGGGGGAAATTGGAGGCGGAGACAAACCATGAAAGACTGTGGACTCTGAGAAACAAACTGAGGGTTTTGGAGGGGAAGGGAGTGGGGGGTTGGATTAGCCTGGTGGCGGGTATTAAGAAGGGCACATATTGCATGGAGCACTGGGTGTGGTGCATAAACAATGAATCTTGGAACACTGAAAAAAAAATAAAATTTAATTTAAAAAAATAAATTAAAAAAATAAAAGCAAAAAAAAATAGATTGTATTCCACATTTAAATTTTGAATAATGATGGATTTTGGTATACAATATGGATTAAGAACCTTTTTATTTTTCAACAAGGTAAATTTCTCAATACTGTATATATTCTCTTTCCATACTTAGAAATATCACCTTCATCACATTTTAGATTCTTACATATTTTGGGATTGACCACAACCATAATTCTTTTTAGATTTTTTTTTTTTTTTTGACAGAGAGAAAGTGAAAGATCACAAGCAGGCAGGCAGAGAGAGAGGGGAAGCAGACTCCCTGCTGAGCAGAGAGCCCAATGCAGGGCTCCATCCCAGGACCCTGAGATCATGACCTGAGCTGAAGGCAGAGGCTTAATCCACCGAGCCACCCAGGTGGCTCCCCAACCATAATTCTTTTGAATTATGTATTTTTTATTCCTACAGCTATACGAAAGTCTTTTCAATATTCTAAATGCATAATGTTTTAGTAACATAGGATGAAAATTCTCTTAGGATACTTGTTTCTCAAATTTTAAATAAATTGATATATTTAAAAGTGATAATTCTTCCAGCTAAGATTTAAAATAATTAACTTCTCCTCAAACTACCCCTAAGAAATCTGGAAATTTTGTTCTTTACATTTGTTAATTACTTTGGTGAAGATTGAGGGGTTTTTTTGTTTTGTTTTTTTATTTGTTTGTTTTTGTTTTTAAGATTTTATTTATTTATTTAGCGTAAGAGAGACAGCATGTGTGAGGAGGGTGGAGAGGCAGAGGGAGAGAAAGAATCTCAGACTCCATAGTCAGCCCAACCTGGGGCTTGATCTCATACACCTAAGGATCATGACCTGAGCCAAAATCAAGAGTTAGATGCTCAACTAACTGAGCCACCCAAGTGCCCTGAAAACTGACATATTTTTAACATTATAGCTCCCTATTTACAAATATGGCATTCTTTTATATTTTTGAGGTATTAAGTAATATTTTGCCTTTTAAATTTCAGCATTAAAGGGGCGCCTGGGTGGCTCAGTGGGTTAAAGCCTCTGCCTTCAGCTCAGGTCATGATCCCAGGGTGCTGGGATCGAGCCCCGAATTGGGCTCTCTGCTCAGAGGGGAGCCTGCTTCCCTTCCTCTCTCTCTTGCCTGCCTCTCTGTCTACTTGTGATCTCTCTCTCTGTCAAATAATTAAATAAAATCTTAAAAAAAATTCTTAAATTTCAGCATTAAAGTTCTATTTATATAACAAGATTATGATTATGGAAACATAAAATGGCAATCAATAACTTAGAACAAAGAAAATGGAAACTAAGTGTAGCTTAAAACCTTTTCTTCTTCCTCATAATAATTCATAAAAAGTACTAACCATGCCTCAAGGGCAAACACATGTAATATTTGACAGTGTAGTATTCTAATCTTTTCTGTATGTTTTAAAAAATATAGGTGACAGTTGTAGAGCATATATCAAAATATTTTATGACTTGCTTTTAAACTAGAAGTAGATTTTTATAAGTAATTGGCATAATTGCAACTCTTCACCTATAGTTGTATATCATATGCCTAATATTCAGTTGTATATATCAGTGGTTCTCAGCTCTGGCTGCATATCACAATCCTTTGGGAAGTTATTTATTATTTATTTATTTATTTCTGATTTTATTTGAGAGAGAGAGATCACACAAGCAGGGGAGAGGGGCACAGGGAGAGGGAGAAGCAGGCTCCCCATTGAGCAGGGAGCCCAACACGGGGCTCGATCCCTGAGATCATGACCTGAGCTGAAGGCAGGTGCTTAATGGACTGAGCTACCCCTTTGGGAAGCTTAAAAAAAAAAGAAAAGAAAAGAAAAGAAAAGAAAAGAAAAGAAAAGAAAAGAAACAAGGCCCAGGCCCTACCAGGCCATCCCCAAGTTTCTAGTGATATTAGTGGATGGTGAGCCTTGAACACTAATACTTTTAAAAATATTTTAGGTCATTCTAATGTGTATCTAGGGTTAGTAACTGCTATTATATGTGAAATATAAGTTCTTAAACTATTCTCTACTGAAGACTATGTGGTTCTAATTGGGCTGATATTGCTGAAATAACAACCCCAACCATTCCCTGGGTTTCCCCATGTAAGCTCATTTCTTGCATATGTTACATGTGTAACACAAGAAGGAAGACTAGAGGCTGTGGCTGTCATTGAGGCTGCTCACAAATGTTTGGTGCTCCTTTTTCCAGAGAGATGGCAAAATTCTACGTCTCCTCCATCTTGAACTCAGCCGCGGCCATATAAGTTGCTGTGACCAAAGCAAAGTGAACAGAAAATATCTGAGCCAGTCCGCACTTCTCTGTGCTCTCTTTCCCTTATTCCACGGTTGTAAGAAATGTAATGGGTAGTAGTTAGCTCTATCCGTCCAGGCAACAATGTAAGGATGATTAAAACATGGCTTAATTAGGGTCCCCCATTCAGCCCATGAATACTTCATAGGAGTGAGAAATAACCCTTTTGGGGGCTAATTATCACAGCAAAATCTGACCTATTCTGACTAAAGAGGGATTTCTGCTCACTGCAGTCATTCAGAAACCCACATGGGCAAAGAGGTTCAACTCAACTTGACTGTCACCCAGTCAAACAACAGCAAGTAGGGGAAGGAGTGAATTGAGCACTGCCTCTTTTTTTTTTTAATTTTTTATTTTTTTTTAAAGCTTAAACCTAGAAATAACAGATGCCATGTAATCTTGTGTTTTACTGGCCAAAGAACCACCTAATCCCAAAAGCTTTTAAATCCAGGATGTACTTGGAACATAGAGAGCCAGATACATTTTCTTAGCAACACTTAGAAGTAGGAAGCACAACACCAATATCCTTCCTAGATGCAAAGGAAAGATCTACATATGTATAGATGCATGTTTAAATTTTGACCTGAAAATAACTAGGATTTTTATTTGAAGATAGCAATTATTCCAGCACCTGGTAGCAAATTGGCAGGAAAAAATACGAGGCATCAGGGATTGTTCTATTTCTTTTAAAAAATAGCAAATAATTGTCAATAATGAGCTCCTAGAAATTAAAGGTATTGCATAGGTTTGAGTTATGAACAGCTAAAGAAAGTCAAGATGAATGGATTATAGGACCTAGAAAATTTAGGCTCAACTCTCAATTCCTTGTAGTTACAAGTTAATGACATTAGACCAAAAAGTACACTCCTCTGAGCTCAGTTTCTCCACAGGTGATACTTATCATGATATATAGGGTAGCTCTAACAATTATGTGTGATAATATATATAATACACCCAGTTCATTGTCTGCTCCATAGAAGGACTCAAAAACTATTTTCCTTTCTCCATCCCTCACGACTCTGATAGCCCTTTATTACCTAAACAGAATATCATCATCTCAGAACTACTTCACAATTCAGAAAACTATTTAGTGTTTTGTTGTATGTTTCAAAAAAAGGAAAGAAAATAAACAACACTAGCCAAATGAGTTTCCTTGGCAAGAGAAGGTCAGCCACCTGGCAATAAACACCCCTACCAGATGCCAGTCTTTCTCCACCTTTTTAATTAAACAGGTTTATTTGCAGACGTCAAGAATCAACAGAAAATGCAGGCCAATATGTGCAAGAGAGGAAGAGAAGATCAAATACTACTTCTTTAGGAGCTGTGGTGACATATTCTCAGTCTCTCCAACATGGTGCAGCATTTGCCTTTTGACTCTGTTACACCACAAGGCATGGAGCAGCCTATGTAGTAGAACGACCACAACTGCTGCTTCTTAAGTACCTTCTCCCAAAACAGGCAAGGACACAGAATTGAGAAATCTTTTTTTTTTCCCCCATGAAAATTTGTTACTTTGCCCTTTGGCTGATAAGGTCTTTTTTGTGTCACTTCCAGAATAACTTTTTCTTTTTTTAATATTTAAAACAAGGTGCCTAGTTGCCTCAGTCAGTTAAACATCCAACTCTTGACCTTAGCCCAGGTCATGATCTCAGGGTGGTGAGATCCAGCCCCACATCTGGCTCCACCCGGAGTCTGCTTGAGATTCTCTCTCTCTCCACCCCTCCCCCATTCTCTCTCTCTCTCTCTCCCTCAAATAAATAAAATCTTAAAAAAATAAAAATAGCTAAACCCAGCTGAAACTGAATAACATTATGTCCAACTTGACTTTTGCAGACTTTCTTATTTGACTCTATATTTATGAAGCATATTTTCTTTAAACATACAACAAATGATTACCATTAGTTCTGAAAATCTAATAAGAAAATATGACCTTGGGGTCCCTAGGTGGCTCAGTGGGTTAAAGCCTCTGCCTTCAGCTCAGGTCATGATCCTAGGGTCCTGGGATCGAGCCCTGAATCAGGCTCTCTGCTTGGCAGGGAGCCTGCTTCCATTCCTCTCTCTCTGCCTGCCTTTCTGCCTACTTGTCATCTCTCTGTCAAATAAATTTAAAAAATAATATGAAAAAAATGACCTTGCACAGTCAAGGAAGGAACCGCACTAGGGTTTCATCTAAACACTGACTCATGAAATAAAAAACAATGATGTTTTTATTACCTAGAACACATAGTGGGTACTCTAACATTATGAGATGTTAGACAGCAATGGTTAATGATCAGACAAGGTAACTGGGATGCTTTGGATTCTGCCCTTGGTTTTGCCAATATTCTCTCCTAGCCATTGTCTTATTTGGGGTTAGAGATGGCTTATGATTAAATTTATCATAGCATAGCACTTAAAATAAGAATCGGTGTATTAGGTTACTTGACAAAATCAGTGTTCTCTATCTCCACCTGGTGGAAATGAGGGCCAGACCAAATACAATTAATTATACTAGGGGATAAATATAAAGATACTAGATAAAGAAATTTCAGAGCAGGAAGAGACCTATAAGATCAGGTAACAGGATTTTTTTTTTCCTTTTTTTTGTGGTAACAAAAGTGAGTCAGAAAAAGTAAACCACAATTTTAGACATAAAGTAAAAAATGAGTTTTGTGAGCTTAGGAGGAAAAAGATAAGTGTTAAGACAGCAGAGGAGGAAGCACTGCACAATGTAAGAAAAAAACAGTGCTAAACGGCTGTCTCTGATAGATGGGTTTTGAAACAGATCCAAAAAGAGAGATATAATGAAAGTCCATTTTCAGAAAGTTCTAGGTCCCACTTTTGTGAGAAGCAGGACCAATCTGGACTGTGTCTTAGAGAACAGTGGCCAGGAAGATGAGATTTAGCTCAGTTTTATATTATGTGTGGAAAAGCTAATCAAATTTAGACTGAGGAATTAAAAAAAAAAAAAGATTGTGGCATCCAAAAAGCGTTAAGCCTGCCATTTAGAACAGACTATATTTTTGGTATAACTTGAGATTACTGAAAATAATATAAATTATAGGAAGTGAGTCTTGTCATAAATATAAAGGAAATATTTTAAATGGGACAATAGCTAATGCATTGAGGACTTACATTGCTACTGACACTCTTCTATAAACTTAAGATATACTGCCTCAAATCTCATTTCGATTGTATAAGTTAGGTATTAATATTTGTGCCATTACACAAATGGGGAAACTGAGATTAAAAGGTGTTTTAAAAATGAACTTGCCTAACATCACAGTGTATGAACAAACCAGAATTTGAACCAAAGATGTTGGCTGAAGAGCTGGTAGTGTTATTATTTCCTTCTGCCAATATTTGATGTAGTCAGGGTAATTAATCTAAGGCTGGTTTACTACTAACCTTAACTTCTACATGGAATGAATATCTGATAGATTTTCAGGGCAAAATATAGACTTTCCAGTAAAAGTGTTTTCTCTAAAACCTAAGCCATGCCTTAAAATCTATATGACAAGGTGTAATCCCAAAGGTGAGGGGAGCAGTCATTCCTTTCAGTTGTGCAAACAGAACTGTGTGAAGTCCTACTAAGGAGTTCAGAGGACTTTGTAGCATTTCCTCAGGCACATCCACTCATCTGAGTGATTTTCAACTTTTCCACATGCCAGCACATTGTTCTAAAAATGCCAGGAAGTTAGGACATCTATGTGGTAAGATCTAGTGGATGGGAGCTCAGTTATGGCTACTATGGGCATGGGGACAGGTAACTTTTACTGGGTTCTAAGGAAGTGGACACTTGTGTATTCTGACCTTATGTAAGGTAGTTGTAATTCTTTATGCTAAGTCTTTATAATTTCCCTTAATATGTTGACCATAGATATATGTTGACCATAGACGTTAGCTTTCTTTGAGTAACAGGAAACCACTGGAGCTAGAGCAATGATGAAAAATCATTCTTCATCAGAAATCATGAAAAACCATTCTTCATCATAAATTATATAGAAACTGATAGGACACAGCGACTAGCACACAGATGATCCTCCAGAATTAGAAACAGAAATTATAGTGCTATTAGGATTCTCAATCCTCTGGACATGCTCTTTGCTGTATCCCTCTCTATTCTTCTTCCTAGTTAAAATCATTGAGTTTTGGGGCATCTGGTTGGCTTAGTTGGTTAAGCATCTGCCTACAGCTCAGGTCATGATCACAGGGTTGTGGGATTGAGCCCCACATAGGGCTCCTTGCTCAGCTGGGAGTCAGCTTCTCTCTCCCTCTCCCTCTGCCCCCCTGCCCCACTCATGACTTTTCTCTTTCTCAAATAAATAAATTTTTAAAAAAATCTTTTGAAAAAAATCATTGAATTTAAGCCTCAAATTTTTCATAGCATTTTCTGAGAATAAACATTTACTCTTTAACAACCACAGTACATTTATCAAATTCATGCATTAAGCATTGATAACATACTCTAATCTAGATTTCATATTTGAATTTTACCAATGATCAATACTTCATTATCATCTAATTATATATTCATTTGTATGTTTTATATTTACTTTTATTTATTGAAGTGTCTACTGTCTAAAGTCCAATCAAGTCTTTCTTGTTGGAAAAGTTTCACTTAGTCTCAAAAGATAATTAGACTGTATTGCTAAAAACTGATGTAACATTCCTAAACTCATTGAGTTGTAAAGTATGAGAGCTGGGACAGTTCATACAGCTTAAATAGCCATGTCCCTTAGTGAGAAAGGAATCCAATGAGTGAAGTAGCATGTCCAAGGCATACAGTCTAGAAGAAAAGAAGGAAAAGAACTCCAGAGTCTTGAATTCCAGCTAACACATTTTATTTTTCTCCTTTTATTAGTTATTCCTATTCATTTGTCCTCTGGTGTCTTCTCTGACTTATCTACATGGCAGTGCTTAAAATACTAAGTATTTGATGATTGAAGAGCAAATGGCTGTTTAGAAGGAAATCCAAAGGACTCTTCAATGACCCTTTTCATTGTACCACTGAGAAACCACAAATAGATTCCATATAAGCTAAAGATTGTTGGTCTGTAGGAGTCTTTAGAATTGAGAAAGGAAGCAATACTTTCTCATGTGACTCTGATATTTTAGATGGTATTCAGAACCAGAAATGAAGGAAGAAGAAATAAAAAAAGGTAGGGAATGAGGAGTGAGTATATAAGGCAAAAGAGAGCCTGGAAATATGGAACACCTAGATTTCATCATCTTTGCTTTTTATCCTGAAAACAACTACTTCTCTTGTTTCTTCCCCCCTTCAAAAAATATTTAAGAAATACTATGTTCTAGACTGAAGCAAATATTCAAAGATTCAGAACTAAATGACGGTTACCTTACAGTCAGCAGCTGAAGAAGTATCTATGGAAGCATGATAAAATATGACTACATAGTAGAGGTATACCACTATTTAGAAATTGCTGCCCTCTCTGTATTAAAATTGGTAGTAAAGGGGCACAGGTGCCTTAGGCTCAGGTCATGGTCTCAAGGTCCTGGGATTGAGCCCCACATCGGGCTCTCCGCTCAGCAGGGAGCCTGCTTCCCTCTCTGTCTTTGCCTGCCTCTCTGCCTGCTTGTGATGTCTCTCCCTCTCTCTATCAAATAAATAAATAAGATATTTTTAAAAACTGATAGTAAACATGATTTCAACAAACATGACGTAGCATCAGAGTATACCTTCTTAGTACAAACTTTCTTCCCCACAACTTTTTGCCACAAAAATTTCTGTGTATTGGACCAAAACTCTTCAGGGTCAGCTTGAAATCTGTATCATATGTCTAGCAAGTAATAGTTTTCCTGGAGAATGGAATCATCGAACATAAATGCCAACCATATTTATTAGTGATACATCAACATTCCTCATAACTATTGGTAAGATATAGGAAATGATTCTTTCAAAATTCAACCAGAAGTTAGAAGATAGCATTAGGATTTTATGAGTAAAATCCTGGATCTGTTTTGCAACCTGGGTGAACTATCTTCTATAACAAGAGAGTGGAAAGAACATGCAGGGACTATATATAGTTTCAAATGAATTACGGATTTCAGTGAGGTCAATTAGATGATAGCAAACAAGTCAAATGTGTGGTGTGGGAAAGGCATTTATGAAACTAGGAAACTAAGTATTAGAGGATACTATCATAACACAAGCATAGAAAAGACAAACATTAAATTACTAGGCTTAGATATATACACATAAAAACTTTGACCAACAAATGTTACATCAACTTAATACTAAAGTCAATAGATGCTGAATTTATGAGTAAGTAAAAAAGCTTCTCACATCCTTTCTTTCTAAGGCCAGTACTGGTCCTGGAGATTAGCGCCTACCAACACCTGCAGGTGGTGGTCAGTTTCAGAAAGGGAGCTTATCTGTGTACCTTAGAAGCCAGAATAGTGCTTAGCATACAGTAAATGCTCAATCAAATTACATGGAATGAATACTTAGCAGGTTGTGACGAATACAATAATTGCCTATATGTTGATCCTGAGTCACTGGAAAACAAACATAAGAAAGACAGGCTGAAGTTTATCTTTGAATAACTACCACCAAAATGACTATATAAAACAGAAACAAAAAAAATTAGCAAATCGTGTATATGGCATGATCGAGTCAAGATGATGATACCTAAACTATTAAATAATGTGCTAAGGAGATTATATAAATTATGCCATCTAGTTAAACAAAAATCTTATTACAAAGGAAAATATTATTTGCATGGAGTAAATGGAAATGAAGACTTTTGAGACTAGACTGCTCTCCTATGGTGACAAAGCTCCAAAGCAGTGGACCCAGAAATTTAATTCAGATTTATCTCCTTCTCAAGTCTGGTCCGAGTTTACTCATCTAGAATAAGAGGTCTGCATATCCAATCAAACATGAGGAGTGCCATTTGGCATATGTAGACTGTGGATCTCACTGGGAAGCACGGTGTTTCCTGCTGCTAAATGTTGTGTCTATGTAATTTGGGAATGCTGTGTTATCAAAATGCTCTATTTCAGAAGAGGTCAGTTCCTCAGTTCCTCATTAGCTACCTAGACAGAAAACTGGATATATTATAACTCAAAAGCAAAGAATCTCACTTTCACATAGATAAGCTTTCATTTGAACCATGCAGGAGTGTAGTAGAGGAACCAAGTTAAATATGGCTGAGAGAACCAATTAGATAAATACCTTAAACAGAACCAGAATGAGATTTGCTACACCACTATGTCTGAGGCCTAAATGAACAAGTAAACAATTCATGGAATAAAATATCTACTGTCCTTCTTATATTTTGCTTTTAAGGCAACAGAGTTTGGAGTAGCTGAGCTAGTGGTAGGTAATTAGTTGTTTATAATTCATGAAGGATAGCAATAATGATGTAATACTGTGACAGAGGTTGTGGTAGGTAGACTTCCAGGATGGCCTCCAGCAATACCCTCTTTATCCATCTTTATGGTATTAACACACTATGGAACCCCTCCATTTGGGTGTGGGCTACATGAAATGACCAGTTTCTTTCTTTTTTTTTTTTTTTTTTAGATTTTATTGATTTATTTGACAGAGAGAGATCACAAGTAGGCAGAGAGGCAGGCAGAGAGCCCAATGCGGGGCTCAATCCCAGGACTCTGAGACCATGACCTGAGCCGGAAGGCAGAGGTTTAACCCACTGAACCACCCAGGTGCCCCTAATGACTTGTTTCTAACCAACAGAATACAACATAGGTACTGAGATGCTACTTCTGTGATTTGGTCACAAAAGATTATCACTTCTTTCTTGATGGTAAATTCCCTTTATTGCCATTTTGCTCACACATTTTGATAAAGTAAGCTGCATTAGGAAGAGGTCACCATGGAAAGAGACTGAGAGTTGTCTCCAGACAACAGCCATCAGGAACCCTCTGTCCAATAGCCCTTGAGCAACTCAGTCCTGCCAACTGCCACCTAAATGTGCTAGAAGACTTGTTGAGCCTTCAGATGGAATGACAAACCCCAGGGCTGACATACTCTTTACAGCCTCATGACAGACTATGAAGCACAGGCTCCAGATAAACTGTGCCCATGTTTCTGAGTCACAGAAATTTGGAGATAATAAATATATGTTGTTTTAAGCTACCAAATGTGGAATAATTTGTTATGCAGAAACAGATAACTAACAGAGACGAATTTACTGATAATGGAACTATTAGTCAGCAATGTTAGAATTATCTTTCTCTAGATTGATTACATATCAAGTCCAATTTCTAGCATCCACAAAACCTGATGTGAGTTCAAGAGTTACACTTGAAAACCATTTTTAACTATATTTTGCATCCATCTTACAAATGCGATATTTGTTTTCTGTCACCTTCATTTTGCAGCCTAACCTAAAGAAAGCACACAGAGACTTTAAAAAGGAGGAAGAGTGAAAACTGAAATAAAACGTGAAATCATCAATTCAAAGAAAGAAAGTCCTGTGTTATAGCCTGTAACCTTGGAAACATTAACTCTACTATTTGGGGTTATTTCTAATATAATTTTGTCATAAACTATAACTGGAGTGCATTATAAAAGAAAATTTTGAGTCAACTTACATTACTAATTTTGGAACACATTCTTTGTGTAGAGTTAATTGAAAAATTACTTTGAAACAATAGACAATTATGTTAAATCTTATTGTGTTAGTGTATAATTGAGGAAATGCATAACAAAAGACATTTACTCTGTCAAAAAAATTGAAGCAAGTTAAATATTTGATTATGTGAATATTTTTCTACCTTTCTTTGATACTAGATCAGTTTTTAACCTTTCATAGGAAGTGATAAAGTCAATAAGATTTTTTTCTCTTTTTTAGAGAGCATGGCCGGGGGCAGGAATGGAAGGGCAGAGTAGAAGGGAGAGAGAGAATCTTAAGCAGGCTCCATGCCCAGCACAGAGCCAAACATGGGGCTTGATCCCACAATGCCAAGATCATGACCTGAGCTGAAATCAAGAGTTGGACGCTTAACCAGCCAAGCCACCTAAGCGCCCTGAGATCTCATGTTTAATAGGGTTATCTAATTCAATTTCATACCCCATCAGTATTTCATTGCAGTTCTCCTTACCAATCTAACTTGCCACAACAGACTTTTTTTTTAAACTTCAATAAATGGCTTCCTTTACTTCAGAATTCTACATACCCTTAAATATCTTAATATTCATTGTAATCATTCATTGCAATGCATTTTTGTATTGATTCCCCACAATAACCCTCTCAACCACTCCGTGAAGTAGCATTATTGATTTCAATTTATATATAAATTGGCATACAGAGGCACATACAGGATAAATAACTTTCAAGGTCAAATGGTAAAGGATAAATTCATACACAGGCAATCTCACCTCGAAGTGCATTCCCCGAAGCTTTATGTCATACTGTCTACTATGTACACACTGAACTCTTTTTAAACCTTTGTTGCTTTTTCTCTTTCTTCTCCCTCCCCTCCCCCTTACTCTCTTTCCTTTGTGTTTGCAAATTTTGCAGGTATATCTTATTTTTCCTGGTTTTTTTTTTTTTTTTTTTTTTTGGTACTTACAGATGCCCAGTCCCTACCATTTATGAATAAACAGAACTTTACCAAAGTTCCTACCTTCAGAAATATTCATGTTCTTTATGTATGCTATTTGACATCTACCACTAACTGGGATTTAAAGATATTTTAACTATGAGCAGAACTTGGGCTGAGTTAATGTGAAAGATACCAGCTTGGGGTTTCTGAAAACTAGATAAAGAATATTACAAATTACAGACCCATTATGCCTACTTGTGTCCCACCTCTATCTCAAACTGCTAGTAGAGTCCAGCAATCCCTTCAGAACATCCTCTTCTTTCAAATATTTGAGCTGAAAGACTGAAAATTGTGTAGCAGGGAGAACCTGCAGGTCTTCATGTAGATTTCAGCCTGATAATGGCCTGTTGGTCAATGCAGTGGCATTAGGACCGTCATGAAGAACAGGAATATGAAGATAGACCCCCTGAGTTTCAATCACAGTATCTCCCATTCTAGCTGGGCAACCTCTGGTGAGCTACTTAACCTCTCTGTACCTCATTTACATTTGTAAAACAATGATAGCAATCTCTACCTCATGGTTTCATTATGAAGATTAAAAGGAATTGGTATCAAGTGTTACTTAAATATTCGTAAAATACAAATATGAACATTTAGAAGATGAAGTAGAGGATTTTAATAAGAAAATGAATCCTAGCTGGAACATGCAGCGCTTGAAAGATGGGCAAGCTGGGGTGCCTGGGTGGCTCAGTTGGTTCAGCAACGGCCTTCAGCTCAGGTCATGATTCTGGAGTCCCAAGATCACGTCCCACATGAGGCTCCCTGCTCGGCAGAGAGTCTGCTTCTCCCTCTGACCCTTCCCCTTCTCATGCTCTCGCTCTTTCTCAAATAAATAAATAAAATCTAAAAAAAAAAAAAAAAGATGGGCAGGTAGAATTAGATCCCAACGTTCCTGAAGCCAGGCAACTTAGTGTTGCCTTCCTAAGAGATGTCCTTTGTACCACTACGATAAATTCTTTTATATTTAAGCTAAGGTATTATGAATGAATTTGTCTATTAACAACTAGATAACACTTAGAATTCTAATATAAATTAAAAGGATTCTAATTGTTAATGTTAACAAAATGCTTAACATAATGTATAGCACATAAGATTTTTTTTTTTTTAAGATTTTATTTAGAGAGAGAGAGCATGAGTCGGGAGGAGCAGAGGGAGAGAGACAAGAGGACTGTGTGCCAAGCACAGAGCCTGGTAAGGGCTTGATCTCATGACCCTGAGATCATGACCTGAGCCAAGATCAGAAGTCAGATGTTCAACCAACTGAACCACCCAGACACCCCAGTGCATAGATTTTTAAGAAATGATATCATTCTCTCTAATCCATCTTTACTAATATTTAATTCTAATACAGAGTTCTGATTTTGTAATTCCCTGTCCAAAAAACTTCAGTGGTTTAATATTACCTAATGAAAATCATATAACATTAGGCTTTTTTTTTTTTTTTTAATATTTAGATAGAGCAGCAGGCAGAGGGAGAGGGAGAAGCAGACTCCCAGCTGAGGAGGAAGCCGGACGTGGGGCTTAATCCCAGGACCCTGGAACAATGACCTGACCAAAGGCAGACCCTTAACCAACTGAGCCACCCAGGTGATCCTAATCTTAGGCTTTCAACACCCACCTCTCTTTCATTATCCTCTCCCAGTAAAGTTAATTTCATTTTTTAAAAAGTGCCCACTTGTGAGCTACCCATCCCAATCTGCACACATTTTGTTCATTTGCCTATTCTTGTTTTTTGGGCTTCTGAACAGCAAACATGTTTTGCTATCCACGTGCTCTAACTCTTTGCCCTATATCCTTGACATAATTAATATAGCTTTGCTTTATTAGAAATTACATTGTTTTTAGCCATACAACCAAACTGCCTTGCCCACTGAAGCCCAATTAGTAGGCAGTTGTCATATTGTAAATTCATAAAATCACCACTCTATCTAACCATCATATTGTAAATAGTCCCAAGGCACAATCAAGAGATTTTATAAAAACCCAATTATTTCATCAGTTACTCCTGGCAATTTCTAAGATGAGGTTTATTTCTTTACTTATGTCCTCCTACCATGGGTCTTAGGTTATCAGAAGGTTTGGAAAATCAGCATGTAAACTAAGCTCCACTTCTCTCCCTTAACTATCCTCCTGAGCATAATAAGGCTGGTATTATGAGTGCTTGTAATCAAGAACCTGGCTCTTGAGGGCATTTCAAGTTTTTGAGCATCTGCTTTATTTAACTGCTCACAAAATGTCATGTTAGCATTAGCACCTTTACCCATTTATAAGATTTTTTTCTTCATTAAAATCACAATCGTACTTAATCTATCTTCCTTCTTTATTCATATTATGTGGTGATTTGTTACCTGAAAAGTATTTGAAATATTTCATTGAAAATATTTATGAAAGTTATCAGTAAATATCAGATTTGCCAAAACCAGAAACAGTATGTATGTATGTATGTATGTATGTGTGTATATATATATATATATATATACATATATATATATATATGGTGAGAGGGAGCAGGGAAGGGACAGAGGATGAGGGAGAGAGAGAGAGAACCTTAAGCAGGCTCCACACCCAGTGTGGAGCTCAACCAGGAGCTCAATCTCATGACCCTGTGATCATGACCTGAGCCAAACTCAAGAGTCAGAGTCAACTGACTGAGCAACCTAGGCACCCCTAAAAACTAACTTTGGGGGAAAAAAGAAAAAAGCTATATAAAAACAGAATTTCCCATTTTTATTTTATCTCACAATGAAAACAACTCCATGGCTTGGTGAAATGAAGAGATCTGCTTCACAGTTTTTTGGATACTTTATTTTTCTGTGGCAAATAAAATATTTTAAAAGTTGAAATGTGTCCAAGCTGTGTCAATCTAGTGCAGAAAAAAAACATAAAATACGGATGCTAATGATCATGAAGCTAACTGAGTACTGTGACCAATTCTGTCTAGAAGAACAATTTTTCAAAGGGTTTAGTCATAGTGATCTCAGATAGGGATGACAGATCCATTTATAAATAGTTCTTTCCTTGGGCTGTAGCTCCTCTGTGATCTATACAGCTCTTGGCTCATTCAATAAATATTAAATGCAGATATAAAGGACAATTATTCTTGCCCACTTGTCTAAATTGCCCACTTTGACACTAGAAAAGAGTAATCTTGATAGTTACCACTCAATAATATGGTCTTTAAAAGACTAAATCACTGAAGATGTTTTTAGAATACTGGCTAATAAGCCTTGATCTTTTGTTTTCTGTGTCATTATACAAGTCACTCAAGGCCAAGAATCACCACAGAATGATTTTTGGAAACTATTTACTCAAGCTTTCCTTAAATCACCATTGCATTTTCCAAGGTATATACTTCATATTACCTATTAATCCCAGAACACACCAATCCCGATGAGCTGATAAATTTCCAAAAGTACTGATTAGTAGTAAAACGTACAATGGCACAGAAAAAGCATGACCTTGGGGATGAAGCTGACCCACGTCCTAATTTCAGCTCTGTTCTCTGCTACCTGGGCAAGTTAATTTGTCTCTGTGCTTATTGGAAGGAGTTATCTGTAACTAGAGCTAGTTATTTATTCTTACTGCTATTACTTCTCAGAAATGGAAATGTAGTTTGCTCACAGGCAAAATTAAACCATCCGTGCTTTCCTATCAGACTGTCTGAGGACTAGATGAAATAATTAACATAAAGTTCCCTCATACAGTTCTAGGAACAAAGTAACCATTCACTAAGTTTTTTATTTCTCTCTGCCTCTCCAGATCTGTCTAGTACATTCTGTGATTTTCCCCCTCTTAAAATTAAAGTCAGTGCTTATTTTTTTGTTATAAAATAATACTGGATAGACTTTTGCAAACCGTCTATTGACATAAAATTTCCAAGGAAGAATTAAACTTTGGGAAGTCTTGGATTTCCTAGCTCATCTACTTTTACCACTCATTTGTAGTTTGCATTTGTTAGGAAACAACTAAAAATGCATGCTAAGCACAGTTAGAATATTTATGATGTAATTATGGCATCTACCAACCCATCTACCAACCAATTCCTTGGAATTCTACAGTACCAGTTCTACTTTAGGGTGAAGTGTGTGTATTTGCTTTAGAAATGACATTTAGCAACATCTTGTTTGCCTGATGTATATTAAGAAAGCAAAGACAGTTCTGCTCCTTTCACATATATCTGGTACAGCTTTCTCAGACATATTAAGCATTAGTACTGAATTGCAATTTCTAAGACTAGAAATAATAACAGACTTGTAGGACATAAAGAAGAGTACAATTTGTTTTGCAACTTTTGCAACCCTGCCAATATGGTATTTACATTGTTACTTTTTCACATTAGTATTTTTCTATTTCTTCCTACAAGTTATCTATATGGACCTACTTTGAAATGTACTTACATACAATGTAGCTAAAGAATGTGATTGATATAAAATACTATTTTTTAGGGGTGTCTGGTTGGCTTCGTGGGTTAAAGCCTCTGCCTTCGGCTCAGGTCATGACCTCAGGGTCCTGGGATCAAGCCCCACATCAGGCTCTTTGCTCAGCAGGGAGTCTGCTTCCCCCTCTCTCTGCCTGCCTCTCAGCCTACTTGTGATCTCTGTCTGTCAAACAAATAAATAAAATCTTTAAAAAAAAACACCATTTTTTAGATAAAATAAATCTAAATGTTTGGCAAAACGGTGCTAAATTGTATTTTTCTTCCACATCTCAGTAGGTGGTTTCTCCAAATGTATACGTTATTTTGGTAGGACAGAAAAGCTTTATCGATGATATTGTACATCATTTAAATTGTCTCACCCTTTAATGTTTCCCTTGGATAGATATCAGTTAAATTTAAAATTCTTGGAAATTATGTTGTAATAGAGCTTGGTAAGCTAATGGCTAATAAAGGAATATGCTGTAGGCATATGCATTTGGTTCTTCAATGTTCTATATTCCACTTAACCAATCACATCTTTTTCCTTAAGGTACATTTGGGAAGAAGAAATGGAACAGGAAAAATAATTATTTTTTTTTCTTCACTGTCAAAGGAATCTGAATTCACATTTTAGTACCATCAATGCCAACATACGTCACCCTTGGTCAAGTCTCCTTTTCTCCCTGCTCTTTAGTTTCATTACCTATATAATAGGGCAGTGACATGGATGAGAGGGAGATGAATTATCTACACACTGGAGGACTGTAGCAGAATTCAGTGATTATTTATACAGTTGCTAGTATAATCTCATGTTTACAAATAATGTTCTACAAATGCTTATTCCTACTTACTTTCCTAAGGGATTATTGAAATGCCATTTTTTCCTCATGATTTTATGCTAAGAGATTATAGAGAGGGTGTTGTAGCTTATTCTGCTTTGCAAAACCAAATGAATACAACCACCATATACTCCTTTCAAACTTGAAAATGAAAATTAGAACAGAAGCAATAGCTTTGGATTAAAAAGAGATCAGGTATTTTTTGCCAATGCTACCAACTACCTTTTCAGAACTCATTAACAAATTCCATAAGATCGATGTGTTTTAAGAAATTAAATTCAACATAATATGACAGCCTTTCCTGCAACTCTTGGATTTAATTAACCAATGAAACAAATTTACAGCCAACCTATTTAATGACTGTATCCCAAACCTTGCCAAAGCACAGCACAGACAAAAGAATCTTCCCATAATAATATCTAGCTTCATATAATTTTTTCAGTTTCTTGGGGAATATTCATGAAAGACTTTCTTTGAATTATATTTATTTTTACTGAAGCATGTCAGTATTAAAAATGATTGTACCATTGGTTGAGTTCATGAATAGTGCCATCCGTATTTATGCCTAGTCTCAAAAATAGCAGATAAACCTGAAAACTATAAATATATATTGTCTTAAAAATAAATATATACACAAATACATAAAAATCCATTTGGTATATGGAAACTGCCCACTCTAGGCTTACTGCCTTTGAATTCAGGAATGGTGGAAATAAACATCTTTGGTATTAATGCTTAGAATGTCAGTTCTGACAAACTCAGCATTTTGGTTTTAATGGGGTGTCCTGAGAAGTATCCCATGCTTCTCTGGATGGATAGAGCACCAGTTACTGATTGCTTTAATTTTTCCCTCAAAGAAATCCATCAGCACTCCCTAATCTTGTATACTTCTGTACAGTATCACCTTGAAATTCACATTTACACAAAGATATAGTAGTTGAACTTAGAAGGAAAAGAAAAAAGGTAAAATAAATTGCTTGCCAACTGAGTGAAGGGATTGAGTAGGGAATGTCTACATATTATTACATCTTATCTCGTGAAGAACGCTTATAATAGACAGGTATCATCATTCCATTTCTGTATCTATAAAACAAACATTGACAAATACCAGTAAATGACCTGTGGTCAAATGCTTATAGTAGAGATTTGATTTAAATGGGTTTACATGTGACTCCAAATATAAGCTCTATCTGGCCTTGATGTTAAGGACAATAGAAATAGGTAGAAGATGTGGCTTATAACAGACAGACACCCCATGCAGAAAGAAACTGAGAATGTAAATTAATATTATTGCATCCACAAACTATTTTTGCAACTATTGTTGCAAAGATTCCTAAATAAGTAGACTGAGGATGTCTAGACTGAGATTGGAAAATGTCAAAGATTAACCATCACCTCTCATAGCAGGGGAGTGTGAGGCCATGGACAGAGCCAGGGCTCTGAGTTAGATAAAAGTGAATTTATGTTGGTATTGCATTATATGTCCTTGAGTGAATGAGTTAACTTCATCCTGCCTCTGTTTCCTAATATTTAAAATAGAGGGACAATGTCAATGAGGATTGTTTATAAATGTCTCTCAGAGTGTTTGAGAAATAAATGAGAGATATTTGCAGTGTCTTACCCAATTCATTTCACAGAGTAGGTGTTTACATTAGCTTTGTTCACCTTCTCTGTTCCTATTAATAATTTGAAGAGTTGTTCTTTTCTTTTGGATCCTGTGAGATAGCTGCAATTTTATTTTTAAATGTGATTTTTTTTTCTCTCTTGGCAGGCAAAACAGCAATGACACCTTCATCTGACTAATATGCTTATGTGTCATCCAAATAATTATTTGCTCCCACTGACAATGCCTTACTAAACATGTATGATTAGAAGCCATTTGGAATAATGCACCCACATATTATATAAACACCTTTTGTTCTCAAGTATTTGATATCCATGTTTTATGTGGTAGAGGAAGAAAATTATATACATGTATAATTATAGCAACTAAGATGTGCAAAGGAGAAAAATGCCACCAGAACTACTTGACTTACAGCTGGTACATTCCCATTCTGTGATCAAAATATGGACAATGACAAAGTAAGGTGAGAAAATAGACTAGCACGAGGGGCCAGAATTGTCAAAATTCTATTGGTTAAATAAAGAGTACCGTTCTGTTGTTAAACTATCTGTACAGAGAAGGTAGGTATGTTTCTAATGAAGTGTGGGCATAACATCTCTCATGTCCTTGTCTGTGTGCTTCAAGCATTATCACTGAGAATGGTTAGGGAGGAATTGAGAATCAAATAAGCTGGCATAAATGGAGATCAGTTATTGAACATGGAGGGAATGCAAAGAAGGAAAAGAATGAGAGAAGCAAAGTTGAATAGATTATATAGGCACACGTTGAATGAGATCCAGGGGACAAAAGAACATCCTTCCCACACCCAGGGCTCCTTTTTTCCATGCTGAGATATCCATCAACAGATCTCCTCGTGCACTTTTGTTTTGTTTTGTTTGTTTGTTCAAGATTTTACTTATTCATTTGACAGACAGAGATCACAAGTAGGCAGAGGGGCAGGCAGAGAAAGAGGGAGGGAAGCAGGCTCCCTGCTGAGCAGAGAGCCCAATGTGGGTTCAGGACCCTGGGATCATGACCTGAGCTGAAGACAGAGGCTCTAACCTACTGAGCCACCCAGGCACCCCACCCATGCACTTTTGAAAATTAATACTGACTTATTTAGATACAAAACAAAAAGGAGGGAGAGAGAGAGTAGAAGGAGAGGCAGAAGGAGAGAGAGAATATTGAACAGACTTGGCTTGGAGCTCAATGTGGAACTCAATCCCAAAACCCTGAGATCAGGACCTGAGCCAAAATCAAGAGTCAGCCACTTAACCAGCAGAGCCACCCAGATGCCCCAAAGGATAGGAATTTGAATTCCTGTTATCCTGTTACCAATTCCTGATCACCTAGTTATTACTCTAATCTATACTATCTTATCTAAAATGGACCCATTTGATAAGAGTAAATTTATCTTCTGTAATAGCCTTTCAATCTCTGATAGGTGTCATACTCAAAAAAACTATCGACCCTAAATCAATCTGCTCATAAATTATTTCATGAAAATCTTCTTTCTATAATTAAACAATTACAGATCTTAGTATCCTCTTCATTATTGCTGGATTATTTTCTACTCTTCCTATAGTCATCATGTTCCTACTTGAAAATGCCATAACAGACTCTTTCTCACTTCTTCAAATACATTAACAGCCCTTTCATAACTTTTCTTACACTGATCTACTTTTTAAATCTTTCAAATACCTGTACTGCTGCTATAATGCAAATGAACATTCTATTATCTGGGACATAAGGTTCTTAACCAGATCTAATGTTGAAAGACCCAGTCGCAATGGGGTTCTGAAATCTACTGATTAAAGGCCAATAAACTGAATCATAATCGGAGTCAAAACAATATATATCAAAATAAGTATGTTCTGGTGAAACTTTGAAGTCATCATAAAAAGGGACCTGAAGCATTTTTTCAACATTCGATGTATTTCTTTTCTCTGACTCTCATCTTATTCTTCAGGTATACCAGTCATGTTCTGTTAAACCGGATGTGTGGCAGGCACACACTTTCCCCCTTAATAACTGTTAGTTCTGCCTGACTAAACCTAAATATCAAAAATGATTGGAGAGAGATGGGATGACAATGTTGGAAAGAATTCTCTAAAAGGTTATGTATTATGCTTCCAAAATAAAGTAGCAAATTCACTCTTTCTCTCGTTAGTAAACCATTCCATCCAGAGGAATCTGCGCCTTTTTGTTCATTAATCGCAGGGTGTGCTGCCCTGCTTGAGCCTCTTTGCATTCTGTGGGTAATGCCAAAAAGAAGCAAAAATAAGATCTCTCCTTAGCATCCAGTATAGTTTACGGCCGTCTGCTTTTTGATGTTTAGCAGTGATCTCACTCCCACCAGCGGGAGGTCAATGAAGCAAAAACACATAATAAACCCAATCGAATCTTATTTTCTTCCTTTGATATAATCTCTTTAAATGCTTGTCTCTCGTATTTACAACCTCTTATATGGAAAAAGTGATTTTATGGACTCCTAATACAATAAATCATTATAAATAACTTGATTCCTACCTATTTCTGTAATTGATGATATATTTATACTTTTGTATTGTCATCAACACAAAACATAAAACCTATCTAGTGGGCTGAATCATAGCTCCCCAAAACATAAGGCCAAGTCCTAACTCTAACAAGGTACCTATGAATGTGATCTTACTTGGAAATGGCGATTTTGCAGATATAATTAAGGGTCTTGACATGAAATCATTCCAGATTTAGGGTGAATAGTACATTCAACAACTGTTACAAGAGTGGGAGATATGATGCGGGACACAGAGGAACAGAGGAAAAACCAGAGATCAAAGTTAATGCAGTCACAAGCCAGGGAAATGTCAAGGATTGCTAGGAGTCCGAAGAAGCTAGGAGAGAAGCATGGAACAGAGCCTCCCTTGGATACTTCACAATGAACCAACCCCATTGATGTCTTCTTGATTTTGTATTTCTGGCCTCCAGGACTGCAAGAGAATAAATTTATGTTGTTGTAAAATACCCTGCAGCATTTGTTGTGGGAACCTTAAGTGGAAAATATATATTAAGTGGGAAATTTGCTAAATACTGTTAAGCAAAGGAATTTGCATCAAGAAGAGATGTACATTGAACACCAGCTTGGATACCATAGCTGTAAGTTCACTGACTAATCTTACTTAGATAAGTTACATAAACATCCATGTCTCTTTTTATTTTTCATAAAATTGGAGTTAACTCCAATACCATCCTCACGGAGTTATTGGGAAGAAAAATGAAAATTACTCATGTAACTGTCTAGAATTTTGTGGTTTTATATACAATATTTATTAAAAACATTATTCTCAGAACATTTCAATGTCTCATTGAAATACAATGTGCAAACTGCAAATGCAAATTAATGTCTTTTTCTTTTAAACCCTCTTAATTTGAGAACAATAATTGCCAAGTCAACCGCTTAGCTCCAAGTGAGGCTTTAGGTGAAGTCTCTTCTCGATAGCAAGCCATTTGTGCAGATAAAGACGTTTTTTACTTCTTAGCCACTGTTTCTCACATCTGATTTTGAATATGCTTGAGAGATGACATAATTATCAAGATTAATTAGTAGTCAGCAGAATAAAGTCATACTTCTTCACATTAGCAATATGTCAGTACCAAAATGCTGAAGCTTTCAGAGAAATTAGATCACAAATGTTTAGCGCTTGTTAGGTCAGACAACTCAATGAAATTTACCATTTTTGTGTGTGTGCTGATTTGCAAAAATATAACAAAGATAGTCAGATGAAGGGGATGAAGATTCATTAACTTTGTAAAAAAAAAAACTCTTTAATTGCAAATTAGATAGGAGCACATCAAATTCAAATTAGATTCAATTAGCTCTTTCTCCCCTAACCAATTAATAATAAGAAGAGAAGATACTTGAAGGGATAATGATCTTTAGGAGCACTCAGTTAGCCTATCCTGCCAGCAATAGTGCTAGGTATATGCTTCCAAGGTGTCCCAACACTCCATTTACCTGTGCTCTACTTCTTTGTCTCTCCCTAAGGTGAAATCTTTGAGGGCACAGGCTGTGAGCTATGTAACACTGTGCCATTTTGGAGCTTGAGACAAAAGGAAAACCAACACTACTGACCCCCTTTTTAAATACTTAAGATTTTGTTCATCATGGACTTTGTGCATTTGTTGTCATTTTTTAAAGTGCCTTATTAAACTATTATTTTGAGTGCTGAATTTTTGGACACCTCCTTAAGTGTCATGCTCCAGGAGGGGACTTTAGATAAAATTCAATGACATTTAGAATGTTTACATTGGTTGGAGATATCTGTTATTGACCATATGCAATTTTAAAATATTTTATATGAATTCTATGAATTCAATTTAGTTAACATATAGTGTATTATTAGTTTCAAAGATAGAATTTAGTGATTCATCAGTTGCATATAACACCCAGTGCTCATTACATCAAGTACTCTCCTTAAAACCCATTACCCAAAAACCCTTCCCATACCCACCTCCCCTCCAGCAACCCACAGTTTGTTCCCTATAATTAAGTCTGTTATAGTTTGCCTCCTTTTGTTTTTATTTTATTTATCCTTCCCTTCCCCTATATTCATCTGTTTTGTTTCTTGTATTCCACATATGAGTGAAATCATATGGTATGTGTCTTTCTCTGACTTATTTCACTTAGCATAATACCCTCTAGTTCCATCCACATCATTGCAAATGGCAAGATTTCATTTTTTTGATGACTAAGTAACATTCTATTGTATGTATATATCACATTTTCTTTATCCATTCATCTGTTGATGGATACCTGGGCTCTTTCCATAGTGTGGCTATTGTGGACCTTGCTGCTAAAAACACTGAAGTTCAGGTGCTCTTTTGAATCACTATATTTGTATATTTTGGATGAATACTTAGTAGCACAATTGCTAGGTCATAGAGTAATTCTATTTTTAACTTTTTGAGGAATCTCCATTCTGCTTTCCAGAATGGCTATACCAGTTTGCATTCCAACCAGTAATGCAAAAGGGCTCCCCTTTCTCCACATCCTCGCAAACATCTGTTGTTTCCAGAGTTTAATTTCAGCCTTCCTGGGCAGTGTAAGGTTGTATCTCTTTGTGGTTTTGACTTTTATTTCCCTGATGTCAAGTGATGTTGAGTATTTTGATAATATAAAAACTTGTTTAATACAATGATTAGTAAATGAGCTTTAAATAGGTTTAGAGGTTCTTAATGAGAATCTAAAATTTTGTTCTGCCTGTAAATGGGATGGATATTATAGTAGGATATGATAGAGCATATATCTATTGAAAAATTAGTCTGTGAAAGAAAGACATATTCATTGTAATCAAACTTGTCTATAGTAAATTTCTTTTAAAAAGTTATTTGTCCATGTAATGGACAAGCTTACAGAGAAAATATGACTTGGATTTTTATGGTGCACTACGGATTGTACATTATGTTAAAGACACATTGAATACTAAAAATGGTAAATCCCATGCCAGCCACTGCTAATGTCTTTCAAACTATCATGTGTAATATCTTCTCTCCTAATTCAGTTCTGGTCTCTTTATTGGTTTTGCTCAGGTCAGAAAAATGAAATATTAAAAAAAAGTAGAATCATATAACCTATAATTAATTGCCTGACATTAATCCATTTAGTCAAAAATTTTAAGAATGTGCTTTATGCAAGTATAGGCCCCACAAAAATGGATATAACATGATTATAAACAAAATTCCTGGAAACAGAGTAGTGAAGGATGTGAGGGGAAGGTTTATAGGAGTATATAAAAAGTAACAATCAAAATTTTTTTCTAGTTCAGAAGAATGTCATTAAAATGATTCATGCCTCAGAATCTCATCTCTTAACCTCGTAAGTCAAGAAGGTCTCTAAACTTTCAATCAGAAGAAAAACCCAACCCTGCAATAAAATAAAAAAATAAATAGTTCTAAGCAATAGCTGCAGGTGATTCTACCAAGCAGATTTTGATAGACAGTGGGTTTTTCCTTAAATGCAGTTTGCATGAATCTGTCCAGTTATTAAAAGAGATAGAAATAGCTATAAATACAATAATGCGAATATATTTCTCCTTTAAATTCTGAATTTTCTCAGTTTTGAAGAGAGATTGAGAATTTTCTAAACTTTTAATATACTACTTCTGGAGCTAGATAGTACAGACCAAATTAGGGTGTGGATTGACATGGTAGGAAGCAGAAAATATACCTAGGAAAAAAGAATACAGTTCAGACAGAGTCAAATTTTGTCTTTTTTTTTTTTTTTTTTTAAACCAATGGTATAATGAGCAGGAATAACAAATTAGTTAAAGAACCATATCACATATACTGACTATCTTGCATCATGCATATTCCCTATTATTGCATGATAAACCATAACAAAACACAGGAACTTGAAATTGTTCTCATCTTTCACCAATCTGATGTGATTTGGCTCAGCCTGCAGTTTCTCCGCTCCATCTGATACTGACCGGGGAAAGGTCAGATAGCCATGGAATGCCAGGCCATCAAGCCAGTCTTAAATTGCCCTGAAATGTTAAAGATGGCTCACTACACGGACTGGTCCTGGCTGCTGGTAGGGATGGAATGGGACTGACAATGAGAGCAAGTTAGTTCTCCATATGACCACCTTCTAGGCTTGGGCTTCCTCGTGCTGTGGCTTCTAGAAAGTGAAAATGGCCAGTCACCTTAAAGCCGGAGTTTCTAGAATGTCACTTCTGTCATAGGCTGTTGGTTGAAGCCAGTCCAAAGGCTAGCTCTAATTCAAGGGGAAGTTAAGTAAGTTTCAGCTTTTTTTTTTTTTTTTAATTTAAAATCATAGTAGTCGTTTGCATTATATTTCTCTTAGACAATGATTACTTTTTTTTTGTAAGATTTTATTTTATTATTATTATTTTTAATTTTTTTTTTTTTTTATTATTTGTTTGACAGACAGATTACAAGTAGGCAGAGAGGCAGGCAGAGAGAGAGAGAGGAGGAAGCAGGCTCCCTGCCGAGCAGGGAGCCCGATGCGGGGCTCGATCCCAGGACCCTGGGACCATGACCTGAGCCGAAGGTAGAGGCTTTAACCCACTGAGCCACCCAGGTGCCCCAAGTTTCAGCTTTTTAGGCTCATACCACACCTCACATCAAGGAATGAGAGTAATTGCCAGACAAAGTCTTTGGAGAACAGCTGTCATGTTAATATAAATATAAATTTATCCTTAATAGGATAACCTGAATACACTCCATTTTACAATGTAGGTATATATATATATTTTTTTTCCTGAAGTAGTCTATTTTTCACTAAAAAACCCTGAAATTACAAACTTTATTGATTTTTCAAAGATAGCTACCTAACATATACAAAGTCACTTAATAAATCCAACAAAGGTAGAATGGACAAACCAAATACATATAGTGTGGGATGTATTTACTCATGGCAATGTATAAAATCCAGTCTCCCTTATGGGGCTGAAAGTTACAGAACTAAAGTTATGAAAAACTTCAAGTGCAGAGTTGCCTTCAACTCCAGGTAAACATTTTTAAGTTGCTTGATTTCTTGAAACCTTTGTTTCCTCATTTATTAGAGAGCTCTTGGGCACCTAGGTAGCTCAGTCAGCTAAGCATCTGCTTTCAGCTTAAGTCACAATCTCAGGGTCCTGGGTTGGAGCCCTGTGTGGGGCTCCCTACTCAGTGGGGAATCTGCTTCTCTCTCTCCCTCTACCCCTCCCCTTGGTTGTATTCTCTCTCAGATAAACAAAATCTTAAAAAAAAAAAAATAGAGATCCTAACATTCTAGTGGATGTTCCTTATCGACCAATATAAACAGTATTTTCTAACTGTCCTCATCTAATAACACCCAAATTTCATTTGGATAACTACCTATTTCCCAAACAGCCTAGTATGGACAATTAATGACTTAACCAATTACCACTTTTCATCTTTCTGGCCAAAATGGAGTCAGGAGAGCATTTGTAACTCAAGCCAATCCAGATAGAATCAATTTAAGAACACATGCAATATTGGGACAAAGAATACATTTCTTTCTCTAGCCATAGACAAAGAACCCTATAGCACTAGGTGTTGTTACCAATGCCCTTCCACACAGAATTGTCTTAGCATGATGCCAATGATATGGAGTACAGGGATGAGGGAACGAAAAGACTACATCCTTAGGGATGCTGTTACACCATTGGATCTACCTTCCTGAAGCTCTCTTTACTTCTGGACATTCTGCATTTGAGAGCTATTAAAGAACCTTTTGTTCTAAGTCCCTTTGTGTTGAAATTTCTGATACTAGCAAAATTAACAGTTTGAAAAAGTATATATACTTTTCACAAGATCGTCTTCATGAAATGTGACAGTATTTACAAAACACTTAGCACAGTGTCTAGCAAAAACAAAAGATCTTTTATCTTTTCCTTTAATGAATCTATTGAAATACGGCAATATTTCTGTCCATTGATTTTAATTTTTACTCAAGAACCAGATTTAATCTTTTTGTTGTTGTTTCATTACTGAACAAAAGAAAAAAATCCTGGGAGTTTGGGTCCATTTGACTTTAATTTAAATACATAAGGTAGAGGTGTCTGTAATTATAAGCTACCTACCAGAGGAATATAGTATAAATTTAAAAACACAATAAAAATGTAATTACAAAAGCTGGTTGATTTCTTTTTTGAAAGGAGTTTATGTTGGATAAGAAAACACTGATTTCTATTATATTTTATGATTACAGCATTCTATTTATATTCTCAGCACTGAATTAATTTCCTTGTCTAATGCTCACCTTGCTGAGGATCCTTTTAAAATACTTTAATGAGTTGAGTACATAAATCATCTTAGTGAACACAAAAACTTACATGTAAAAACTCTGGAGGGAGCTTTTTTTTTTTTAGATTTTAGAGTGGTAGATAAGTCACTGAAAGGCTTCATGCCTCTTTTTTTAATCTTTCAAAGTAAAATAAGTAACAATTGTCCTTTTTCACAGACTTAACAGTGGCAAAGTCTTAAGAAAAATTCAAAAGAAATATAAAGCATTTCACAGATATCTATGTAAAGTATTATAAATAAAATTTGCCAAGTATAGACTTAACATTAGTGTACGTTTTTATAACCTTTAACTATAAGCCGGCATCACTCCAGAATTGTAAATGAATTATATGCATGTAGGCACATGTCCCTATTAATAATGAGAGCTTCCTAAAGATTTATTATGAACTGAAATTTGAGAAATCACTTTTAAATATTAAAAACCAGACTCAAGGGTGCCTAGGTGGCTCAACTGTTAAGTGTCTGCCTTCAGCTCAGGTCATGATCCCAGGGACTTAGGATCAAGCCCCGGGTAGGGCTCCCTGCTTTGCGGGGAATGTGCTTCTTCCTTTCCCACTCCCCCTGCTTACAGTCCCTTTCTCACAGTCTTTCTCTCTCTCTCTCTCTGTCAAATAAATAAAATATTTTCAAAAAATAAATAAATTAATTAATTAATAATAAATAAAAACCATACGAGAGAATATTTCATTCATTTCTTTCATTAGTTATATTTATTTATTTATTTATTTATTTATTTCAGATTTTATTTATTTATTTGACAGACAGAGATCACAAGTAGGCAGAGAGGCAGGCAGAGAGAGAGAGGGGGGAAGCAGGCTCCCTGCTGAGCAGAGAGCCCGATGCGGGGCTTGATCCCAGGACCCAGGGATCATGACCTGAGCTGAAGGCAAAGGCTTTAACCCACTGAGCCACCCAGGCGCCCCTCATTAGCTATATTTAATGTATGTTGTTCTTAATTCTAATTTTTAAATATTTTATGTATTTTTATTCTGATATAGAAGAAAAATTTCTTAAAATACCCAACCTTTCCTACTTCTCTCTGCCTTGATCACCAGAGTCAAAACCACACATAAGTGAACAATTTAAAAATAAATTTAAAAAGTACAGTAGTTCTGTGATGTGTATGAGTCATTACTAAATATTTAAATGCATTAGAAGTTCTCACACATTCAACATGAGTCTGGTCATTTAAGTGGCAGATACTTGTCAATGATATGGAGAATCACTGGGTATTGAGTAAACATTCCTTAATTTACTAGTTTGTAAACTTTTCATATGTTGAATTTGCTTAAAGTCAGTCACATCTATATTCTCATTCAGCAGGTGCATAACAAATCCCTTTAGAGACACTAAAAGTTTTCCTAAATGAAAATCACTGAAGGGAACATAAAGACTCATCTATGATGTGATTGGGAATATAGTAGCAGTTTTTAGTTTCTTTAAAACTGTATACCTAGGGGCACCTGGGTGGCTCAGTGGGTTAAGCCGCTGCCTTCGGCTCAGGTCATGATCTCAGGGTCCTGGGATCGAGTCCCGCATCGGGCTCTCTGCTCGGCAGGGAGCCTGCTTCCCTCTCTCTCTCTCTCTCTCTCTCTGCCTGCCTCTCTGTCTACTTGTGATCTCTGTCAAATAAATAAATAAAATCTTTAAGAAAAAAAAAAAAAACTGTATACCTAGTGGGCCTTGCATATCTACCTCATAGTTTGCAAGGAAATGGAGGAAAGTATGTTTCTATAGCTTGTTTCACTCTTAACGGTTCATCATTGTACAGCTATAAACATTAGGAAACATAAAATCCCGTCAATACAGAAGCAAATTAGGAATCAATATCGTGAAGAAGAAATTGATCTAAGAACCCACAATTCTGATCTGAAATCCATAACAATGATCTAGCCTCTGTGGAATTAAATTTTTCTAAGCCTGTTTTTCTTTTATTTAATATATATATATATATATATATATATATATATATATATACACACATACATATATATGACAATAACTTTTAGGCCCTCAAGGGAAGTACACAGAAGACCATTAAACCTAAAATGAACAAACTGACAGAATAACAACTCAGATATAAATCAGAGAGTGACATGAGAAAATGCTTTTTGAAAGTCCTATTTACATACCTTAACTTCCAAGGAGAACTCTTTGCTCTTACTTCCTAAAACATTCTGCCTCCCTCATAATTGGCCTAGAGTTCCTGTTTCTGTTCAGTCTACAATAACATAACTGATTCCTTTGACTTTCCACTGATCACCACCACGATCATGTTATTCCAGTCTAAACATTTGATTTAACCCTTGCATACTGTCTGATTCAATTCTTCATCATGCACACTAGTCAGTCCATAACAGGAGCTCTGGCCTGGACAGCATTCTTTTGTTCCATCATAGTTTAACTTCGATGGCTAGTGAGAAGATCACTGAGGATTTTAGGACTGTCTTACGGTTTTGAGAAATACTTTTCACCAAATACATAATAACTGATTTTTTTTTTAATTTCTCATCTCCCTATAAATATCTCAAAATCATTATTCGGTCATAAATTACTCTGCAGATGATAATCCAGCACTCTCAAAACTTCATTTCCATGATATCAGAAGTTTGAAGTGGATTTTATGGATGCCTTTGTTGAGACTCACTCCTTGCAAGGCTGAAGAACGAAAATTGTATTAAGGACTTTTTTCTCTTGTCCAAATGAAGTGGAAGAAATAGAAAAGATCAATACATACAAAGAATTTTCTACTTGGAAAATAATAAATATGAACTCCATAATTGTTAAAATAACCAAATCTAATACACTAAAATTTTCTTAACATAATGGAAGCCATTTAAACACATGATCTCTTCTTTTTCCCTACTGATAACCTTGCTTAAAAGAAAAAAAAAATTACATTGACTTTGAAACAATCCCAAAATATGTGGAATAATTAACAGAGCTGTGATGATTTTATAAACCTCCTGAGAACAGCTACTGTAATAAAATTGACATATTAAAGCTACAGAAAAAAAATCAGATACAACTAAACATGATTAATGATGAACTAATTTCACATGCAAAGAGTATTAAACAGTTGTGAACTTTGACTCTTATCAAACTTCCTCATTAATCTGATTTTTTGTTTGATAAGAGCACACACACTAGCATATACCTTACTTTGCTCAAATATTTGAATTTCCTATTCTTGCTGCTGTAGTGGATTTTTTTTGGCCAGTTAGAGTAGAAATAGAATCTCCAAATGTCGATGAGGCCATAATATAGAAGGTCATTCCCACAGAATCATAGATCTATTTTTCAGTGCTTGTGTCTGATAGAAGATTTGAAAATCCTTCTGTGGCCAGGCATTATTCTGCAGATAATCTCTTCTGAGTGACTTTAACAGTATGATTCATGTTTCTCAATGGTCTTGGAATCTTTAAGTAATTTGGTGACTAATGTTTATGCCCTCAGTTCATTCATAGCTCCTCTTTAGACAAATCCTCAAATTGAAATAAATTTAAAAAATTATTTAATTTCTTACTTGTATGTTCTCTATCAGCTATGGAAATTTTTTCTCCCAAATGAAGTAAAGGGTGGGAAATGGACATAGTCGTCACAATAGAAGAAAGGAAGCTGACTATTTATTATGCATCTTCAATCTTATGATTTAAAATGGCCTTTTTTACTGTGTAATAAACTATTTTTGATGCCAGTATTTTTTTTTTCCCTCTGAGGAGGCTTCTGCTTTCACAGTGACAATAACTAGGATCAGGATAATGAGTAGACAGAACACCCATTATTTGGCCTGAAGAAGGCATTAAGGTTACTCCTGGGTACATATCTAAAATGTAAGCATGAACTATATAGTTGCTTTGTGCATGAAAATCGGTTTCTTATATTTTTGCCCTATGTTCATTTTCACTATATATTTTTTGTCTTTCCTTTCACTGCTTTTAATTTTCATAGCTTCAATGTGTACCTCTTTAAGGCAATATTAGGTATCTTGGGGGCTACACAGTGACAAATGCATTTTGTTTCCTTTGTTCTACACCATCACATCACATCATTACATGTCACCACATCTCACTAAAACATGGCTTTCCTTTTTGTGAAACCTAGGTCAGATCTCTCCTTCATGATCCTTATGTCTACCAGAATTTCTCCAAATGCACCATGATTAAAATCAAAAAGAAGGGTTGTCAGGTTACAGACAAAAGAGACATATGACAGCCAATGAACTTAAAAATGAATGTATTAGGATTAAAGATTAGAAACTGAAATGGACAAAAAGGAGGAAAAAACCTGAAGAAGGCATTTGGTAAATATTCATACTGCTGCCTGTAATAATTAGGGGAAAAATCAAAATGGAAAATGTGTATCATAACTGTTCAGCATTTTTAAGCCTCTCAATGAAATCAGAAGTGAGAATCTTTAAAGCTTTCACTCATGGAATTTTCAAAAATATAAAGAACTATCACTACATTTCCTGGGGACTTCTTAACACTGAAGCATCTTCACTGATATAATAATGAAATGTCAGTTAGTGCCAAGCTAGGCTTCGAGGCCCATTTTTCAGGTATACACAATCAAAAGTTGAAATCCAATAAGATTAAGAAGATAGCTTTTCAAATATTCTCAGGAGCTTCTCAAAAATAGACTACTTTAAATTGGTTCAAAAAAAGAAGAAAAAAGACACTCTAAATATAAAATGAATGTTGCAGAAGGTTACAGAAATTCAAGAGCAGAGGAAATTAACTGCAGCCAAACTAAAACATACAAGATCTCCTTACCAATAGATGGTTACTCCTTTTATTTATATTCTCAAATGTATAACAAAATCGGTAGAAAATAAGATAACTAGAAATAGGATTCTCTTATTTTAGTTACTGAAGAGTCTCATACTTTGGAGATTCAGTTAATGCAAAAAAGGAAAAAAAAAAAGTAAAAAAGCTATAACCTAATTAGAAATAATGTGTTGCTCTTTATCCTGTTTTATAATTAGCATGCATGAATTAAGCCACTGTAGGTTTTCTCCGCACCCCATCAAAGATTTGTTTATGGGGGAAGAGCAAATCTAAGGTTGCCTTTCTCTTTTTTAAATCCAATCTATTTTCATAAACTTTGTGTTAGATGAAAGTATTTAAAAATTGAGACATTAATGTCCTATATACATCATCTCAAGTACCTTTTCTATATTCTTTTCTTTTGTAGAAAACAAAAATATGGGATATGGTTATTTTCATTGTGGCAACTCAAAGATGGCTGAAAATTAGACCACCAATAGATGGGGTGAAGGGCCTCTCTTCTTAAATCTGAACTGACCTACGATTGCTTTGACCAGTAGAGTGTAATAGAAATGATGCCACACCAGTTTGGTGCTTGGAATTCAAAGGATTCCTACCTTCTACTTTGGTCTTGTGACATCCTGAGCCAACACATCAGACTGACTACTCTGCCAGAGAGATCACATGGTGAGGAGGAAAGGGGCTGCTGAGCGCTCTCTTCCAGCTGCCCCCTCTAAGATACCACACATGGAAGTAAAACCATCTGGGACATTCTAGACCAGCTCAACTCCCCCATGTTATCCCAGTTCATCTCAGGTAAGCAAATGAATTGTCCAACCATGTCTTACCTGAATTCCTGACACATTTAACTGAGAAATACAAAATCATGTTGCTTAGCCTATTATGAAGCCATATATCACGGGACCAGGGGGCATACAAGCTGATATTCCGCAAAATAGAAAGTTGTATCTGTTAAATTATTTTAGAGTTTAGAAAAACCTACTTGTCTGCCCCTCTCCAAAACTGTGATGAAAACAATATAGTTTGGATGCCTGGATGGCTCAGCTGGTTAAGCATCTTCCTTCTGCTCAGGTAATGATCTTAGAGTCCTGGGATAGAGCCTTGCATCTGGCTCCCTACTCAGCGGTAGGGAGCTTCTCCCTCTCCTCCCTACTTGTGCTCTTTCTCCCTGTCTCTGTCTCTTGTACTCTCTCTCCCTATCTCTGTCTCTCTCAGATAAATATATAAAATCTTTAAAAAAAAAAAAAAGAAAAGGAAAAGAAACATAGTTATCTTTTCATCAGTTTAATCTAGCTGGAAATTCCTTTAACTCTGAAGGAGCAGATATTAGCCTCTGTCAGAGATGGGGATAATTATCAAGCCTTGTATTAATATACATGAAATTATAAGATTATCTCAATATATTATTGCTTTTAAAATTATAAAGCCTATTTAGAAAAAAAGTATAATACAGATATAGATTTTGTAATCATGTATATTTAAATGTATGCCCATATATAATGAATAATATTGGCAAATATTCATTGATTTATACTACACATAAGCCCTATTCTAGACATTGGAGATCATATTTTTCTAAATATAACTGATATTACTAAGTAAATAAGTAGCTAGATGCTTTATATCTGCCCTAAACATTAACTGTGACCAACTAGCAACTATGTTTCATTGTATTTCAAGGACCTTAGTAATATCCTTTTACTGCCTTTCCTTTTAGACTTTTTTTAACATTATTATGTATTACTTGTACATACACAAGAAATATATCTGTACATATCAAGAAGCTGAGGAGAGAGTACATAAATAAATAGAAAAAATATGTATGATGATTTTGCTTTAAACCAGAATAAACTGTAATGGGAATTGCTCGAGTGATCCCAACGGTAGAAAATGGCTTGGGAAGATAAGGTTAAAAGGGGGACATTAATCATACTTTATAATTTCTTTCTACATCACCCCAGAAATGCAGGAAGACTTTTTCATCTATAGCCAACATATTCTCATCAGCTTGGGAAGGGTGATATGCTTAAAGATGATGTTGAAATTTCATTTAATGGACTAGCCTGAAGTAATGTCTCAATGCAAGTATTCACATTACTGATATTAATGTTTATACCTTATGTGAAAGAACAGTATTGGTGTAACCAGGTCACTCATGCAAATCAGGAGACTCCCATTGTACAATATTAACTTCCTACTATAATTTGATCAGGCTCAGTGACCTGGAGGTAATAAATGAGTAAGTCAACAAACTGAACAACAGATAAATAAATCAACTGCCAATAACATTCTTTCAAACCATCCAATCCCCTGGGATTGATATGTTTAATTAAAGAAAATAAATTGTGCTGTGTTGAATCACTAATGATGCTGTGAATCAAATAGTATTTAAATGATTTGTCTTGCAGTATTTGTGTGCTAATTATATTATTCAATTCTGTATGAGCAAGCAAGATAAAGGAAATAGAAATAAGATTTATTTTATCATGTGGTGAGTTTTGTTTGATGAAATCATGAGTGATTAGCCATTTTAAATCAAAAAACAGAAAAATGAAATCACCATGACACATAAAAATTACAAATTACATTTGTCTGAGTTACAGACTTAGGGTGCCATTTTGTAGTGAGCTCCCCAAATTTGTAACTTTTAGCCATTATGGTGAATACCTTTCATTCTCTCACAGAACACATTGTGATTAAATTGGGATGACGAGTTCCACCTGATTTAACACATAAATAGGGGCACCTGGGTAGCTCAGTGGGTTAAAGCCTCTGCCTTCGGCTCAGGTTATGATCCCAGGGTCCTGGAATCAAGCCCCACATCGGACTCTCTGCTCAGCGGGGAGCCTGCTTCCTCCTCTCTCTCTCTCTGCCTGCCTCTCTGCCTACCTGTGATCTCTGTCTGTCAAATAAATAAATAAAATCTTTAAAAAGAAAAAAAACACATAAATAAATAAAGCAGACAAAAGTAACCAAATAATAAAAACCACAAGCAATGGGATATATATTATCAACCATAACTATAATGTAGAGAGATTCAGGCAAGATGCATAAACCATTGTCTTAAAGGACCCCTTTCCTACCTGTGTTTTCCACAACACTTACAATTGTGACTAAGTCATATCAATATGGTGACCTCTCACATAGTAGGAACTTAGACTCTAGATCAACAGCCCATGTTTTAACCACTAAAGCTTCGGTTTCTTCATCTGGGCCCTAGTATCCACAGCTGAAAGAGTCCAATAATGGTACCTACCACATAGATGGTAAAATTATATGAACTAATAATAACTGTGAAGCTCTCAGTTAAGTGTCTGATGCTACAGAAATCTAATAGGAGGCTGATGTCATTTTCAGTTGTTATCATGATCAGAAAATGACCCCCGTGGTTAGAGACTTCATACCTACCGAGCAAATAAGACTGCAATTTTCTCCTCAAAGCTATTAAGACTCTTGAAATTTATTCTTTCATTGTCTCAAATTGTCTCAAACTAAGTCCTCTTAACCATCTCTAAAATAATACTTATAAATAGAAAAATCTGAGTCACAAGCTAATCTCATTAGGGTTCAAACCTGGAGCTGGGAGTGGGGCCAATCTAAGCCAAACCAAAACACTGTCACTGAAAATTTCAAATGTCTTGTGTAGACTTAATAATATTTCAATCTATAAGTCAGCACCTGCAGTCTTACTATATATACTATGTTCTGTGTGATGAAGGAAGTGTTACATTCCACTATAATAAAACCACCACATACGAACTTATTAGATAATAATGTGTATGTGTTTGTATACACTTTCAAAGACAAAATGTGTGCATCTTGAAAGGGAAGATAGAATTTTTTTTTTAATGTTTATATATTACGTGTCAAAAATGCACAAGCTTTAAGTAGACAGGAATTGGGAAATGGAAATGGAGGTTACAATTTGGTGGCAGCAAACTGATAAAAAAAAAAAAAAGTTTTTATGAGGATAGTGAGGACATAAAGAAGACTGCAATTGAGAGTGTAAGTGAAAAGTAGTAGAAAGTAAAGTTGAAGGAATGACTGGCCTTACAGTCAAGAGAAGGAAATTGGGCTTGATCCCAAGTGGGGAGCTATAATCAGTCTAGAATCCTTTACTGACATGATGAAACCTGTTCACAAGGATTAGTCTGACTGAAGTGGACAGAGATTGCTGAAGGTAAAGGAACCAGTCACCAGATTGTATAGTAATTTAGGATTAAGGAGATAAAGCAGTGGACTAAAGTGGCACAGTGGAACAAGCAGAAAACAATAGAGGACAAGTGTTAATGAGAAACTGAATTTAGAAGAGGAAGGGGAAATGTCTAGACCAGTATTTTTTCTAGGATTTTAGTTTAGTAGTAAAAAATCATGGTTGTACTAATATAAAAGTGGAGAAGGAGAAAAAGTTATTAAGGAGTGAATACTGATTTGAAATTTGGGAGTTTTTTATTTCTTGAAGGCAGGAATTTTAAGGTGGAAAAATGTCAGTTGACTCTGGGTGAAGTTCATGGGAGAGGTCAAATCTGGAGCATCTCAGAGGACTCACTTGTACCTTCACACATTTCAAAGCTGAATGTGGAGATTAGAATATATTTTTGAATTTCAAACCAAGGAAAGTTCATTTAAAATATATTCTTTTGCTAGGTCTCCTCTTATTGAATCCTTTGAATTATCTGGTGAAGAGAATCAAAATGTCTTTTCACAGAGTGATTCCAATGATTGGAATCCAACTCATTATTTATACATAACTGAGTTGCCATTATTTGTGGTTATTACTTACATATAGTTATGTTGCCATGATTTGTGATGAAATTTGGTATTTTATATTAATCAATATAAATATATATAGTTTCTCTAAGGTGTCTTTTTAAAATTTTTCTTAATTGTTAAATAAGCCAAACTCGTAGTCTAAAATGTTGAATCAGCAAGTTTGCTTTGACTGAAGTAGAAAAGGAATCAAGTCATAATCCATTTAACGTCTTCCGTGGTCTGTAAGAAGCAAGAACTTTTTACCATATGCTGAACGCAAAACAGATGTCGTTCAGTAGATTTGACTATGGACCATTTCAATTTTTTACTTTTAAGACAACATTTAAGGATGCCAGATTGTTCGAATCACAAGTGTCAACCATTCATTAGCTTAATGGAAAAAGGTAACAGATTATGTATATATAATAGTCACCCAGGGAGAAGATATACATTTACAACCCATAACACTTACGTAGATAGATTGTAGACATAATAATCTTCCACAGGAGGGAGAGAAACAAACAATTACTCTAATGGAAAGCAAGAGAAGGTGATTAACATTAAACGCTACCCAAAGACAGATATTTGAGATGGGGATGACATACAGGATAACTACATAACTTGGCCTTGCCGTTTTGAGCAACAGAGCTAGGCAAGATAATATATGCGTTGAGATGCCACAGTTTGAAGAAACCATTGTAGATTTGTCTTTAACTTTTTGAAGAAATCACACTGTTTTCCCGCTTGCTGTGGTTAACTGAATTCCTAAAATGGCTACCAAAGATGACATACCTATAATTAATTTCCTATAAGTATGGTGAAATTCACTCTGATGATGATGTGAGGTTTTAGATCAGAATTGACCTTAAGATTGGGAAATTATCTTGCCGGGTCTTATCGACTTACATGAGCCCTTAAAAACAGAGAACTTTCTTTGTATGAGAAGGATTGGATGTGTTCTTGCTGGACTGAGGATAAAATGGGCCACAGGAGAAGAAAAGTGGCAGCTTTAAGGAATTGAGAAAGTCTCTCAGGCAGAGAGCCAGCAAGGTATGGAGGACTTCAGTCCCACTACTGCAAAGAACTGAATTCTGCCAATAAAAAGAAGGATTTTGGAATAGGACCCCAATCTCCAGTAAAAATGCAGTTGGCCAACACTTTGATTTCACCTTTGTGAGACCCTGAATATAGAACCTAGTCAAGCCCACCTGGACTTCTAACCTATAGAATTATGACTTAGAAAAAGTAATGTTAGAGAACAAATCCTTGATTTTATTAGGGCTGGAAGACCAAAAATTTTACTACATATTAAATGCCTACAGCATGAGAAAAAAAATCCTTTCAGATCTACAATATGAATAACCACGGAGGAGCAAAACATAGCTAGGCCATCATTCAAGATTAATTTAAGGAGAAGGTTAGAAAGGATGCAAAGATACATATGTATTCATTTTGAATACTAAGCGTTAAACCGAGAAACAGTATTTCATGAAAATGCCTCTGGTGTATATTGTCAGACATATTAAAGTATAAGGAAACGCAGTATGTGACTAAATAAAAATTTAGTGATTCTTTGAATTACTATGGTATTATTAAATACCTGCTTTATTTGTACTTATAAATGAAAGATTTTTACTTTGATCTATAGTTGTCTCATCAAAGTACTTTCTTCTTCACAAGGAAATACATAAGAAATTTCCTCTTTGTAAAGCAATAAAGGAGTTTTGATTATGAAAGTGATTATAAGAGATAATAAATTCATGTCCATTTTCAAGGGAGTGCCATATCAGATGGACTATGGCAGGGGGCAATATGGAGCTTTGAGAAGTGGCAGAGTGCTAGGACATAAGCAGCAGATGAAAAGGGAAAGAAAACACATCACTAATGGACCACCACGCTCCATGCATTTGGAGTCAAATAAATGTGGAACTTCCAGGTCTGAGTGACTACTTGTGGTGTTCTCTCATGCTTCTTTATTTTTTTAGTCATTCTGTCTTTCCTGTATGCTCTGTTTTTCTCCTATGATTATTGGCACTCATTTCTAAGCAAATACATCCATTATTACCAAGTTTGTGGTGAGAAATCATAATTTCTTACCTCATTCTTTTATTTTCCCCAGTTTTTTCCTGCTTTATTATAAAGTTTTGTATATCTGTTGAGTGTGAATTTTTTTTTCTATAAGATTACACTGGTGAACAAAAAATATTAACATTAGCTTTGTGTTTTCAATGTTATGGTTATTTATTTTGATAGCTTTAATATTAAGTTGTCACTATTCTAAGTCACAATTCAAGGGTAATAGATGTGACTTAATCTCTACTTGACTGCACAAATGAACCATGAAAATGATTCAGTAGGACTTCCAGATGGCCAAATTATAAAACACTTGGAATTGCGACATAGATGATGCTTCTGAATACAGCTTATAAGCTGTTCTGACACACTTTCCATGGTCTCTATTTTTCTCAGTGGACTTCAGTTAGGCTTCCTCCCAAAATGTTACATTTAAGCAATTCTCAATAAGATCAGAAATCTAGGTTTCTAAATCCCAAACACGTTTTTGATCCCTTATCATGAGACTTTCAACATTTGATGCTATTGGCCATATCTTCCTTCTTAAAGGACAGATGCTTCTGAATATCTTCTTCTTCCCACTTCCCAGATCACTTATATTTCTTTGTGCTCCTATCCTCTTGTCAGCCATTCAGTGTTAAGTTCCTAAAGTTCTCTCATAGGCCTAATTTCTATGCCTGTGTTCTTCCTATAAGTGATTTCATCTACCATTGACTGGTAGGTCACTCCCTTTTTTGGATTTCAAATCCACATCTATCAACTTTCAGGGATGTATCCAACTGCCAATTTCCCTCCTCTTGGATTCTTGGCTAAAAGCCACCCAAACTTAATATGACTAGAGCCAAACTTAGAGACTTCCAGCATGTAATAGTTATATATTTTTCTGTAAAAAAATGCCTCAAAACTTAGTGGTTTAATAAAAAATTAACATTTATTATATCTCACAGTTTCTCTAAGTCAGGAATTTGAGACTGGCTTGACTAGGTATTTTGGCTTGGCGTTCAGTCAGATGTTCATGATTATAGTCATTTGAAGGCTTAATTAAAGATGGAGGTTACATTTTTAAAGTACCTTACTCACATGTCTGGCAAGTCAGTACTGTCATTCATCAGGAAGCCTTAGTTGCTCTCCACAAGGGCTTCTCCTGAGGACTGCTTAAGTGTCCACAAAACATGATAGATGTCTTCTCCCAGAAGGAGCAATCCAAGAGACCAAGATAGATGGTGTAATATCAGCTCCATAGTATTCCATCAGTTATCCAGGTCAATCATGATTCAGAATGAGAGAGGAGTACACAAATACGTGAATACCAGATGGTAAGGTATTATTGGGGGCCATCTTGAAATCTTACTACCATACTACATAAGCTTATCTTTTTCTAGATTTTTAGTGATAACAGATAGGCAAGTCAAGGACCTACGAGTCATTCTTAAGGCTCTCCTCCTTTTCATTCTTGCATATTCAGTCTGTTGCTTAGCTTTGTGATTTTGCCGCTCCAATAGGTTTTAAATCCACTCTTACCAACTCTAACTACTAACACCTTAGCCCTAACGAATCCAACTACATATATTTTCATCTTCTTACAATCAGTTATTTGCATTGCAGTTAAAGTAAACTTTCCAAAACACAAATTAACTTGTGCTATGCTTTACCTTGAAACATATCCTTGGTTCTTGTTGCTCTCAGGCTAAAGACACTAACATGACTTTAATAGGGCTTCCAAAACCCTACATGGTTTGGTATCTACTTATGTCTTCACCTACAGTTCATAGGATATTCCCCTTTCCAGAAGACAAAATCATCCAGTTCTGTTATACTATTCTTCTGTACATGGGGACTTAGCTGTCCTTCTAACTGGATAAGTTATTCCTGGTGACTTTTCTCAGTAAACAATCATATCATTTTTTTTATATCTGACTCCCTCAGAGAAAATCTCCCAACCTCTGATTGGTTTAAATATTTCTATAATATGGTATTGTATCATGTACCTCACATTCATATTCCTTATAGGATTATAATTTTATTTTAATTTTTATGGTTTTCTGTTAACTACTTTACTTATTTAGCTATATTAGTCCCCACTGCCTTTAAGGCTTCTGCCTTTGTAACTTCTGTTGATGCAAAACCAATAAGAAGATGGGAACTTTTTAAAATTATGATGACATTTGATATCTACACCAACAAATACTAAATAGCAGTCTTTGACTGGTACTACGGTGAATACAAAAACATAACAGTTATGATGTCCACTTGGTTTTGAAAAGATTAATATAATCATGGAATAATCAGACTTAGGTAAAATACTCAGGACATCCATCAAGGAAGACTGTGTTATGATTGAGAGGAACCAGTACACCTCACTTATATTTCAGTCATAAAATTTTAGAGGCTCATGGTAGTTAATCCAACTTTGTCTTTGGCTACATTGTATAATTCCATGTTGATATTTTTGGTGTAGCTGGCCATTTGGTAACAACCAATAAATTAAAATGACAGTCTGCCACCCCACAACCAAAACTAATCACCATAACTATATAAATATTTGATCTGGAAAACTATTAATTATTCTATGAAGACATTCAATTCAAACATTTAAGCACCTGACATATGTGAAACATTATGTAATGTGATTGAGCTGCATAAAACACCATATGACATGTTAATTCAAGTTGCTTAAAGTTTATTTAGGAAGATAAATAATATGTAACTGTAATATAACTGTAAGATAATGTAAATTGTGGAACGTATCTTAATATCATAGAAGCTGTCTTCTCTAAATTCAAGAACAATTTCTTGAAGGTTGGGGATTATCAAGCTCTTCATATGCCTTCTGCTGTTTTAGCAATTCACCATACTATTTCCATTATACAAAGACAAACCAAAAAAAATTGGCTCACCAAATCCAGTGTTCACTTTTATTAAAAAGTCACAGAAACTGTTCTGACAAGAAAGTCACAGAATGATATCTGACCCTATAACTCTTAGCCCCAAATTCCAGGAGACAAGTTAAGTACTGTTGCTTGAAGCCTGCTGTTGTATGAATTTTCACAGGCAACCTCTTGGCCTATCTCTCTAGGCCAAAGACTTCTCCAGCCTCGTAGAATGTACTCTTGTACTCAACAGTTATCATGAAACTTAAACTTCAGCTACTTCCTCCTCCTTTATTCCATATAGAGGACATTGCTATAATATTATAGAAGTAAATTCATTCACTTCTTTTAAACTATGTTAGATTTTTAATTTTATTTTATTTTATTTTATTTTATTTAAAGATTTTATTTATTTATTTGACAGACAGAGATCATAAGTAGGCAGAGAGGCAGGCAGAGAGAGAGAGAGGAGGAAGCAGGCTCCCCGGTGAACAGAGAGCCTGATGCGGGGCTCGATCCCAAGACCCTGGGATCATGACCTAAGCCGAAGGCAGAGGCTTTAACCCGCTGAGCCACCCAGGTGCCCCTATGTTAGATTTTTAAATTTATGTTTGTCATATGTATACATACATATGTACAGTGAGTGCTAGCTGCCTGTGAAGATGTGTAAGAGGGTTCTCAGCTGAAAATAAGTTTTGTCACAAAGGCTAACAAAATATGGTGAGGGGAGCCAAAAGAAGAATGGAGGGGTAGAGTGAAGTGACTGATGATGTGATTTTAAAGGATGAGGAGAGGCTACCTGGAAGAGATTGTGGTAAGTATTAAAAATGAGTCATTTGGGGCGCCTGGTGGCGCCTTAAAAAAATAAATAAATAAATTATTTTAAAAAATGAGTTATTCTGTGGAACAGCAACATACATGGAAGAAGGCATTCCAGGCAAGGAGGGCAATCATGAACAAAACAGTGAGTTAGAAAAGTACAAGGTATGTTTGGAAAACAGTCTCAATTTGAGGACCCTGGAACAGTTTCTATATGGCAGTGTACAGTAAGAGACAGGGCTACAAATATGATATTGTTAGTCACGCCACATAGAAAAACTGGCTTTTGTTCTAAAGGCGCATGTTCAGGATTTTTCTTTAGGAATATGTAGACTTAGAACTTGTATAATATGTTCTATACCTCTGAAAGCCCATCTCAAAACTTCTGTGCATAAAACTGTGGGTCAGCATTAATTTTTAAGAAATCTAATACAAAATTGAAAATTTTATTTGGTTTTGGAAAAATGCTTATCAAACCTAAGCTAAGCCTTGCAAGAAATCAAGTTATTGTTGTATTTAAGCTAAACATATACTGATTCTACCTTGTTCTTAAGAGTACATTAGAGGAAGGCACTAGAGTAAAGAATGCTTTATTGAATTTTGTCAACATCTCTCAGATTTATTAGGTAGAAGCTAGATATGAGCAGGGGAAGAAACATCCTGAGGCAGAGTCCCAAGTGCTTAAGAGGGGAATGACAGAAATAGGAGCTGGAAGCAAGGATGGTGATGAATAGGTCACACATTTGGAGCCTGGGGGTGCTTTCTGACTTTGTGGCTTCCAAGACGCTAGCGCTAACCAGGCCAAGAGCCATAGGTGCAGAACATGCATTCTCCTCTTCACTTGTGCCCAGGATAACCCCCAGGCTCATTACAACATAGGTACACTGAGATCATGGCCCCTCTAACCATGGGCAGAGGCTGCCATGTTGGTTCTTGTACAAGCCTTGTAGAATCAAAATCTCCCCCTTGCAAACTGTGGGAGGAGTCCCCCCATGTGATTGGAAGCAGCCTCCACTAGAGACCACCTCATCCATGACAAAAGACCCAGCTCACATAAAAGAAAAGGACTCCTGTAGCCTTAGGGCAATTGCCAGCTCTGGGCCTGTCCACTCTCCCACCTTGAGAGGGTATTTTCCTTCCTGCTGCCTTTATTCCAGCATGGATCCTCATATAACTCTCATGGGAATCCAAGAACCGGGAGACGTCCAATCACACAACACAGACTCTGACAGGTCTTTGACTCCTCCTCAGCAGGAAGCAATGCCCCATCTTCTTCTCAGAAATTCTTAAAACTGTATGATTACATATTATTTAATTTTAGGAGGTTTATAATAGCTAACACTAAAATTAGTCTTGTTTTTGTTTGTTTGTGTTTTTTTTGCTATACTAAATGTTATTTCTCTAAGCAAAAGAGAACTTGTTTTATTTTAGTTGTACCAAAGAAAACCAGAGCTAGATAGTAGTTAAAGGTAAAAACAGATTTTATTCAGGAAATACGGAAAATAAGAAAAAGAGACCTTATTATGCAAATAAACTCAATTCTGAATAAGAGGAAAAGTAAAATTTATAGTTGGGGACAAGGTGGAGGCATCAGTGGATAGAAAATTACTAAAAGTGAACCTTGAGAATTGAGGGCATTCTGACTAAACTGATTTGACAGGATTCTTGCTGAAGGCAGGCCAGGGTTATGAGAGGTCACCTGTGCGGGGGAAGGATGAGATTTGATCAGCTGTTGAGGAGATAATATCAAGAGAGGGGATTCTTGCTAAACTCATTCAGCAAGATCTTGTTCCAACGGGGCAATGCAAAGAGGAACACATTGTCCAAACATTGAGGCCTAGTTGAGAAGAGGATTCAGAGTAGCCTGGCAATGGTTGGTCAGGGAGATTGTCTTGTCAGTGTGAACACACATATCTAAGCCAAGAGCAGAACACTCAGGAAAGATGGACAGTACTTTGCTGAAATGTCTAGAGGACTTCAAATGTTACTGTGAACTTTCCACATTAAGTGGTACACATTCATTCTTGGTTTGTCTTTACATATCTTTGTGGTAAGTGGTTCCTGCCTTTCTGAAATGCTCTATGAGTCTCAAGTAATTAGAAACTGATTAATCAAATTTGTAGTACCTCATTTGGTTGATTTTTTTTTTCTCTGCTGAATGAATTCTGCCTTTAACTAATGGATGATGGTATTGATAACAGAGGACATTTTAATCACTGTGCTCTAGTGATAGATGGTCATTCCATTTAATCAAATGTTATCTGACAGAGTGTTGTCTTTGGGGTTTGTTCAGGTAGTGATTCACAGGTGGGAGGCATGCGGTGGGGCAGAGGAAACATTATAAGGTTCTTAAATAATATAGTTAGACCAAGACATGAAAAATGAGACTGCATCTTATAGAGAAAATTTCTAAACCAACATTTACTATAGTTACTTAAAAGAACTATGATTTTTATGGGACGCCTGGGTGGCTCAGTTGGTTAAGCAGCTGCCTTCGGCTCAGGTCATGATCCCAGCATCCTGGGATCGAGTCCCACATCGGGCTCCTTGCTCATCAGGGAGCCTGCTTCTCCCTCTGCCTCTGTCTGCCATTCTGTCTGCCTGTGCTTGCTCTCTCTCCCTCTCTCTCTCTCTGACAAATAAATAAATAAAATCTTAAAAAAAAAAAAAAAAGAACTATGATTTTTAAAAAAACCGTATGAGAAATACTTGAAGCTTTCCATGCAGAGCTGCTTTCAAACCAAGTACGTTCTTACATGTTTCCTCAGTTTAAATCCAAACATATGCTAAGAGAATGGTCAATATATTATTAATTCATCTCTTTTATCTAACTGCTTTTGAAAGGGGCTATTTCTATTAACAAAAACAAAAACAAGAAAAACCAGTCCAAAATGGAGTCACTTTTGCTAAACCCCACCAAGACTGAATACCTAACCTAATTACAGCTTCAGCCTCTACCAGTAGTGGAATTTTAAACCAATCAACCTGGAATTTCCTGATCAGCACTTGCTAGGCAATCCGCATAATAAGATCCACTGCCCTTCTCACTAAGGGAAGGTGACCTTGACTAAAACAATTCTTTTGCTAATGACTTCCTTCTCCCTCCCCATTTCTGCCTATAGAACCCTTCCACTTTATATAGCTCCTCCATTTCCTTCTATTTGCTGGATGGCAGGCTACTTGATTCATGAATCACTGGATAAAGCCAATTAGATCTTTAACTTTACTCAGTCGAATTTTGTATATATTACATACATTATTAATTATATATTAATTATACATATGAGATACCTGGCATATAAGTCTCTGGCTTGAAAACTAAAAATTTTAAATCATACATGGCATACAATTGCTGAATAGATCTTGCTCCAAATTTGAGTACGCTTTTAAGTATTTTAATTCTTTTCCTATATATAGAGGTAATAGTTTTAAACTAGAATTTTTAACAGAGTAAATCCACAGTTCACAACTTCTAAAATTAAAAAAAAAAAAGAAAAAAGCATTGACAGTATTAAAACAGTAGCTAACAGAAGAGTGAGGTCATACAAAAGAGAAAGGATTTTTAAAGCTTACTTGATGTAGCCAAGTGAAATATGTAGGAGCATAGCCTAAAAGACAGTATCTTCTTACAGAAGAAATCTCCAGGGAGCCATGCTAAGCCAGGAGAGCAAAACCTCTTACCGTAAAGGAAGGGGATTTGTCACTGTACAAGCTATCCATTGCTACAATAATGCTGTGTAAATAGGTACCTCAAAACTCAAGCATAGAATAAACAGTCATTTATTTTGGTAATGATCTCACAGTTCAATGATTTAGGGTAAGCAGAGCTCAGTGGTTCATTTGGTCCTGGAATACGCATATATCAGGCATTCCGCTGATGCATCCCAGGCAATAGGGAAGAGGGACAATGGCACCCGTGGTTCTCACTTTGCAGCAGGTTAGGCCAGGCATGTTCTCATTTGAATGACGGAACACAAGAGGGAATAAGCCCAATCATTCAAAGCTACTGCTTGAGTTGGGCTTACCAACATCCCATGGGCCACTAAGGCAGTCTAAGGAGAACACTATCAGGTTATATGGCAAACAGGGAGGCTTAGAGAATGATGCAGTATTAAAGTCATTAATGCAGTCAGTCTGCCTGGAGCCCTCATCAGCTAGTCCCCAAGACCTGACCTTTACTGCCCACCTGTTTGCACTCACTAACTTTGTCTTACAATTTTTTTCTTCAACTCTTCATCTCTTCTTTCTGGGTTCTCTCTTAACTCGGGGAAATGAAACCAGAAACTACCCCTCAAGCAATAGCCAGGGCCCTGATAAGGCCTTCAGCTGTCTAGACCACCCAGACCAGTTTGAGTGTAACCCCCAACTTGCAAGGATGTACAATGGATTGAACTCTGGAATGACCTACAATTACTTTTACCGCATTCTAATACTAAAATCTCCACCCAAGGAGGAGCCTAAGCATCATCTACTTAACATACAATGTTTATACAGACGTATTTCCTTAAGGCATATGTGTGACCTTATGTTTGCCTCTAGATGACAAGACTTCCCTATCTAAATATTCAGCTTAACCCTAAACAAAAGGAGCCCATTCACCCTCTCTCAGGAAGTCATGTCTTTAGGAGTCATATTCCCCATGATCTCCTTATTTGTTGCAAATCAAGTTTCCTTTGTACAATAACTCACCAGATATAGTTTCTGTTACTCACCAAGGAGTAGACTCACCTGGGTTCAGTTACAGAGCACATACTAAGTATCCAGGAACTTGTTAGAACATACTTAGCAAACTCATATTAAGGATATAGTGGAAGGCCACCCTCGATTCCCCCTGCCCTACTGTAGGAGGTCCAGAAAAATTGGTAAAATTTAATGTCTAGCATGTCACACAATAAAACACCTTAGATAATTGGTGAACAAAGAAAAATCTACTGACCGTATATCAATAAAAATAGAATAAATAGACATGGCTGTGTTCATTCAATGAGGTCATGAATTTAAAGAATGATTTGAGATGTGGTGGGGGTGTGGGGTGGTGGAGTGGAATTCTTTAGAACTTAAGAAAACCACATTAAGAATATATATGATATAGAAATGTTAGTATTTACAGTTGAAGAAAATATAAAACAATAAAATAAAAAGGATTTATTTTATTTGGATTGTTTCTAGTTTGGGGCTATAACAAGCAAAGTTGTTATGAACTTTCAAGTGTAAGTTTTAAACGATCATGTGTTTTTATTTCTTTTGATAAATATTAGGAATTGGGTCATTGGATCATATGTTAAATGTAGGTTCGCTTTAAAAAAAAATCCTGCCAATTGCATTTTAAAATGTCTGTTTCATTATGTATGCCAGCTAGCAATATAGGAGTATGAGAGTTCTGGTTGCTACTTACCTTTACCAATACTTGGTATTGTCAATCTTATTTTACTTTTAGCATCCTAATGAGTTTTCATTAAATGAGATTTAATCTGAATTTTCCTGAAGATTAAGGATGTTGAACATATTTCATGTGTCTGCCATCTTTGTATGTTCTTTGGTTCTGTGTGTGAAAGTTTTCCTATATTTTGAATTGGGCTCTATCTTTTGTAGAGTTGTAAAATCTTTTTATATATTCTGAACACAACTCTATGTCTGTTGCCATTAATGTCTCCTAATCAAGGGGTTTTCCTTTCATTTTCAAAATAGTGTCTTTCAAATGGAAAAAAAAAAGTTTAATCTTTAGGAAGTTGAATTTATCCAAGTTTTATGTTTCCTGATGTTTATTAGGACATAATAAACATGACCCGTTTATTAAGCAAATCTTTACCTATTCTCTGTCACTGAGATTTTCCCCTGTTTGAGAGAATTGATACCTTTAGCTCTAAGACTTAGGGGTATTATCCATTTCATGTAAATTTTCATATGTTTATGTGGTTCATTTTTTTTCCCATTTAACTATTCTACTGTTCACCACCTACTTTTTAGGTAGGGTCCACAGTGAGACTCATGACCCTGAGATCAAGACCTGAGCTGAGATCAAGAGTTGGACACTTAATTGACTGAGTCTCCCAGGCACTGCTACTACTATTATTTTCTGTTTCCCACATTACATTCCTTGACATCCCTATTAAAAAAAAAAAAAAATCAGTTAGTATTGTATATAATCCCCAGTTGGCAAATTTGTTCTTTTATCAGGATACAGATTAGCAATTCTGAAAGTATCTTACCTGTATACAAGATGAATAAATTCTAGATGTTCTCTACCATCATGCCTACAGTTAACAACATGATATTATGTACTTAAAAATTTTTTTAGAGGCTAGCTCTTATGTTAAGTGTTCTTACTGCTGAAAAAGATACAGGGAACTTTTGGAAGTAATGAAGATGTTTATCATCTTGATTGTGATGATAATGTCATGAGTGTAGCCATATGTCCAAACTCAATTCAATAAAGCTATTTAAGAAATGATTCTAACATTATAAGGAATTTCATTTACAGTGTCATAAAATTTCTGTTTTAATCTCCAAGGTAATGACTAAGAAAAAAATCACCTCAGAAGTTAACAGAAGAAAGTGACCATAATAGACCGATTTTTAAAAATGTACCTATGGGAGCTTCTGGGTGGCTCAGTCAGTTAAGCGTCGCCTTTGGCTTAGGTCATGATCTCACGGTCCTGGGGTCAAGCCCCCCATCAGGCTCCCTGTTCAGCAGTTTCTGTTCATCAGTTTCTCCCTCTGGCTCTTCTTTCCTGCTCATGCTGTCTCTTTCTCTCTCAAATAAATTAAAAAAATCTATAAACAAATAAAAATAAAAATGTGCATATGTTTAAAAAGAACATAAAATTGTATCAGATACTGGGGTGCCTTGGTGGCTCCATCAGGTTAAACATCTGACTCTTATTTTTGGTTCAGATATATATATATATATATATATCTCAGAGTCATGGGATCAAGCTCCCATACTCAGTGGAGAGTCTGCTTGAGATTGTCTCTCCCTTACCTTTTGCCCCTTTCCCTGCTCATGCATGCTCTCTAAAAGAAAGAAATAAAGCTTTTTAAAAACTGTATCAAATACAACTAGAAGGATGTTGATACAAACAGAACCATACCAGTACTTTCCATTAGATACCAATGGGCTATATACTACAAGTAAAAGAATAACTGTCAGCCCATAAAAATTATGAAACTCATCTATATATGCTGCTTATAAAAGGTACATTAAATGTTAAAAAAAATTTGAATGTAAAGGATGGAAATTGGTAATGCAAGGGTAGTCCAAAAAAGTTGGTGTTTCTATGCTAATTTCATTCAAAGTTGAGTTTAATACAAGATGCATCGTTAATGATAAGGAATAGAAGCAGAAAAATACTCACTTTTAACTGAGAAGACTGACATATAGCTTGCATAGTTCTGATAATGATCAAATATGTCCTGGTTGCTACTTACTTAAATGGTTTCATGACTGCCTATACATTTCACCAATAGTTAATACCAAGCTGAATGAAAAGCAGGCAGAGAAATCTTGCAAAAGTAGCTTTATGAGTAGAAATTCCAAGAAAACTTTTATAATACTCCCTGCGTGTCCCCTTCCCATTGAACACTTAGCATATGACCATCAACTTCATACAGCAAAAGTGCAGCTCTTTCTGCCTACGAGACCTGTCTAAAAGCACCTTTTGCACCAAAAATGTCCCAAGAATTCTTTTTTTTTTTTTTTACAGAGAGAGATCACAGTAGGCAGAGAGGCAGGCAGAGAGAGAGAGAGGGAAGCAGGCTCCCCGCTGAGCAGAGAGCCTGATGCAGGGCTCAATCCCAGGACCCTGAGATCATGACCTGAGCTGAAGGCAGAGGCTTTAACCCACTGAGCCACCCAGGCGCCCCCAAGAATTCTTTCTTGACCATTCACTTGCAGTCCCGCATCAATTAATGTCAAAGATGACATTTCAGAAGAACAGAAGAGCCAACTCAATCTACATAATGCTTTTAAATATGCATATACCCAATAATAGAATTAATAAAGGGAAAATAGGAAAACAATTTTAAAGAAAAAAATAAATGACCTATCATAATGCAGTAACTTAAGACATCTGTCTTAATAAAAGAATAACCTCACAGAAATCTAAAAACATATAGAATATTGGAGCCATTAATTAACATGATTGATATAAATGAAATATGTAGAATTCTGAAACCAGAACCATAACCCACATATTCTTTTCTAGGTCAAATAAAAATGTACCAAAATTAATAATATGCTAGTTAAGAATAACTCTCAAAGGACTAAATTATTCAGATACTCTTCCCTGACCATAGTGAAATTAAGCTGAAAATCAACTCAAGATAATTTCAAAATATATGGGGATTTTTCTAAGTGTTAAGCAATAACATTTCTAAATAAGTGGGAAAAAGGCATAAAGGAAATACGAAAACTAGAAAATATATTTAATTGAAAAAGATATGTGAAAATTGTATGAACATAAAGCACTAATTAGATGTGTAGCTTTGAACAGATATGTCACAAAAGAAAAAACAAAAACTAATAATCAATTATCTATGTATAGACCAAAAGAAGTTAGAAAAAACAAGTGCAATCCTTAACAAAATTAGAAAGAATAAATAAGCAGAAACCACTGAAATAATATGAAAGACCACCCCCCCCAAAAAAAGCCAAAAGTTAGTTCTGTGTAATGTAAAACCTTCTAGCAAGAATCATCAGGAAAAACAGGTCAGAAAATCTAAAATACTAATAGAAGAAATAAAAAATGGACGCTGCCACTAGTAATGGAGACATTTAAAAATAAAGAGGATTTTTTTAAGTATTTGACAATTCAACAAAATTAACTTTTTAGAAGAATAAGTTTCAAAACTAATGGATGAACAAACAAAGTGTAAGCATTAGTAAATCTAATTTAAACAATTTAATCAACTTATTAAAAGTCACGTATAGGAAATTCTGGGATTTTGCCAGTAAATTCTACCAAACATTTATGAAAGTAACCTCTATTTTACACAAGCTCTCCCCGAGAACAGAATTAGAGCGGATTTAAATGTGAAGGTAAAACAAAGCAGCTTTTACAAAAAATTCTAAGAATAGCTTTATGACATTTGGTTAGGTTAAACAGGAATGTCACAAACAGCACACACATAATTGAAAAATAGGAGGCCATAAAAATGAAGAGCTAGCTTGTTCATCTTTCCAAAATACAATCTATTTCGTCTAATTTTTGATGGCTGACATGAACAAAATGTTATAGAAGAATCGGAAAGGAATTGACCAATTCTACCTGGGATTATTTGAGAGTGCCAAGAAAGACATTAGAGATCAATGTCCATTTGAATGGGTTTTAAAAGATGAGCAAATATTCAGAAGCCAGGAAATAAGAGCAAGGACATTCCAAAAGGATAGAAGAATCTGAGAAAAAGCATATAGAGTGAAAATACATTCACATTCCCAGAAACATTCAGCAAATAGGTTAGGATGGATAATCTGTGAAATAGATTGTAAAATAGATTAGGTATAGGTTTTCCAATTAGTTTTTCATGAAGCTCATTGAATCAGATTTTTTCCTGTATTACTAGAGATCCAAGGAAGTTGAAATGAACCTAAAAATACATAGAAAAAACTATTGTATGCGAATCATTTTTAGGCAATCAGGAAAATTTTAATAAGGGTTGTTTATTAGGAAATATTTATTAAGTACTATAATTTTTATGTGTTACTTTGTCATAATGGTATATAAGCAAATTCTCTAACTTTTACTTTCTAAAAGTTTTCTTAAAATACTCCCTTAAGTATTTAAGCATGAAAAGACATGATGTCTAGAATTTGCCTTTGGATTTTCCTACAAAAAACAGAAGGGGAGAGAAAAGTAATGATGAAAAATTATGCTACAAATTTGATGGGTAAAATCACATGTATTTTCTTTTGTGTATATTTGGATTTATTGGGGAATTTTTAATTATGGCATTAATAATGTCATGAAAAACCTATCATGAAAAAAATAAGAGACATATTTTACTAAGTATTCTAAGTATTCTATTGTTGCACTAGTAACTGTTATTCAGTCCTCCTAATAATATATTTTTCAATTCATTACTAATTAGTATAAAAACTCACTGAACTTCCAAGAAAATAAACTTTATGATGGGATTTTTTTTAAATGTGTCTGCTTCATGAGACAGAGCAGCAAAGCATACAATTTAGTTTTCTTTGTGCTCCCAGTAAATATTTGAAACTTCCTACTATTTTCTAATCTATATTCACTGACTTCCTTCAGCTTATTAGTATAGTTACATGTGTGCAAAGACATATTTCTTCACTACTAGGGAAATATGCTTCAAGTATAAAATATACTATATAGGAATGCAAGAAAAATGTTCCATCTTCAAAGTCCCATTGTTTGTTTAATATGTATATAAACAAAATACACACACAGATACACACAAACACACAAAATGTTTCTTTGAATCCTTCAAAGACTGAATTGCCTTTGAAAAGGACCTTAAGCAAAAAGTGTAAATTTCAGTCAGACTTAAAAAAATAGACTGTGATGTTTAGTAATTCATAGAACTATAAGTAGGAATATATTCAGTATATTCTCAGTGACTCCAAAAATAAGTCATTGTTAAAGTAACTTCTATTAAAATATCTTCATTTTCCTGAACATACAATCCAGTGATTTTAAACTAGCTTGGCACAAGCCTCACTCCAATAATGTCTCCACATAGAGAATGTGAGGGTGTCTGTGTTCTCTCAATGTTTAGAACGTACTATTACAAAATGTAAAGTTGTCAAGTCCAAAATACAGTACTGTGGCGTATAGAAATGTTGCTGGTTTGAAGAATTGGTGCAGAATTGTGGCGTTTTTTGTTTTGTTTTGTTTTGTTTTGACTGCTTCTGATTCTATATAGTATATTACATCCAATCTAAATTTTCTCAATTAACTGCAGCTGCTTTTCTGCTTTGCCATCTAAATATAACCCTCGATATTTAATCATTTTAGATATAAGAATGGGGGGAAAGGCTGATTTGCAATATACACACACAAACACACACACACACACACACCATCACCACACCAGTGTTATGGGAAAAGACTCCCAGGATCACTAGGGCACTTGAAAATCTCGATTAAAGTGCTTGTTTCTTGAAAGTAAGCTCAACTATAAATGTAAGACAAGGATTTATCTAAGAGGTATGATCATTTTCTTCCCCATGGGGTTGAAACCGAGGAGGAATTGTGTAAGAATGGGAACAATATCTAGACTCCAAAGTCAAACAAAAGTATCAGGGGGATTCTTGGCTACTTCAAGAGTATTCAGTATTCACTTTTTAATACAGTTGAAAATTGACTCTGTGGAACAGCTTCTAAAGATAGAGTTGACTTGGTCTAATAGCACACTTTATCACAGTAACAAAGTAGAAGGTTCCATTTCAGGGGTATTTGTATGTCTGCCACTGTAGGGTTCAACACAATGAAATCAGAAATTCGCTTCACAACTGTCATTTCTTGAGCAGCCTACATATGATCATATTAAACACTTTATAGCATTCACATATCTCAGCTCGGTATCTCCTGGGCAAATGCATCTGGGAGAAGAACAGGAACCGTGGGTCAGCTTCTCGTCTTCTTCCTGCAGAGTCCATCCAAGCACAGAGCTTCCTTTTGAAGACAGTGGGAGCTTTGTGCTTGGATCTGCTCTGCAGGGAAACAGAGCCAGAGAACTGAAGTCAATAGCTACTGTGTGTGGTTGGGATTGCAGGATGCCCTCTGTAACTGGTGTCACATTTGAATGGAATCTGCCAGCCCCTTGTTCTTTCAGGTGATTCTCCAAAGTATCTCATGCTCATTTGCTGGGGCTCACCCAACTTTTCTCACTCTAGATGAAAAAAAATCACCCACTCAAGACCAACATACTGAGAACCAGGATCGGGGACTGAAAGCACAAGTTGATAGAGAAGGAGTCACCATGCCTGTAGTAAGATTTGAATTCTTCACAGAGTATAGGTTTGTGGCTGCTGTTACTACTTTTTATGGAGTTAGAAGTTATCTTGCATCTCAACTGACCAAAAAGTATTTTAAGAGGGGCTATTAATGACTTACATTTTTATTTAAATTCTGGGGACCTTTACCTCTTTTAATTTCTGGTTCCCAAGTCACATTTTCAAGCTAGAGCAATAGAAAAAAAAATGACTAAACCTACGGCTATTCTTCTTTCATAATAGTTGCTAGAAAATATATACACAATGCTTGTTATGTGCCAAGTACTTTGTCAGGACTTTTTATTTATTATGATGATATATGGATCGACTGAAGCACAGAGAGAGAAAGTTAGCTTGCCCAAAGTCAGTAATGTGTAAGTGGTGGATTTAAACCCAAGGAGGATGACTGTAGGATTTTCTCTTAATCACCACATCTCACAGCTAGTCCGGATAACGCAGTATTTGCACACTTCTTAGATTGAAATTACTTTAATGACTTGGCTAATGCAAGAAATTTGTTTTATATAGGATATAACATTGGTAAGTAGAGAATCATTCAGGATGCCCCGAAAACCAATTTTCACGTATGCATTCATTCATTCCCCAATTTCATTTGAGCTGTGGTGTTCCCAAGCCTGGTATCAATCACGGAAGGCAAATACCTCTACCTCCCAGAAAGTCAAAGCTATTTGTTAATTTGCCACAAACACCAAATAATTTTCTACCGCTCCCAAATCACCTATAAGTGCTTGGTTTGGGTGAATGAAAACATGGCTAACATGAGGTCTCTATTACAGTACATTAATGCCTCTCAGAACAGAGAGGTTTCTCAGTAGTCCAAGCAGGGCAGTGCTGCCAGAGGGTACCTAGAGGCAAATGCAGTGTTCAGGACAGGTCAGGTGCTGAAAGAAATCAGGAACTATATGGAGTAAATCTCTACTGCCAGCAAAGCATTGCCTGGTGATTAAGAGCTTGGCTCTTGAGTCAGAGTGTCTGGCTTGGACTCTTGGCTCCATCCACTTACTAGTTATGTGGCACTGACTAGTTTCTTTAATGTTTCTAAAGTCTCCAATATAAAATTTAAAAGTTATTATTTGCTGCTACATTTGTCTGTAAAGATTACATAAGTTAATGTAAAAATACTTAAAAGTGAACCCAAAGTACTTAGTAAAAGCTCAGAAACTCAGTTATTCTTATCAGTAGTTTCATGGGGGGAAAAAAAAAAAGTTTACTGATCTCAAAAGAGTCATAGAGGTGTGACAGAGAGATTGGATCAGCATAAATTCAACGGAACCTGGCTGAAGGTGGAAAAGGGAAAAGAAAAAAAAATGAAGCAAAGACCACACCTGCTATAGTGGTAATCTCATCTATGTACTACTGGCCAAATACTATTTACTTTCCACTGTGGCACCTCTCCTTTCTGTCACACAGACATCTGCTTATGTAGATTATTATAGTGAGGAGTAATTCTTTTTTAATTTGCAAATCCCCCCACCCACCCCTACCAAGAGATAGAACAGCGAGGCCAAGTGCCCCCATAAAAAATAATAACTTTTAGGATCTTTCCATCTGCTTTTCACCATTTATAAATACCTCATTTTACTTTGCTTTCCAATAACCCTTTATCAGCTTCCCAGGGCTGTCACAACGAACACAGACTGGATGGCTTAAAGCAAGAGAAATTTATTACCTCACAGTTACAGTGGCTAGAAATCCAAAATCAAGGTGTTGGTGAGAACATGTTTCCCTCTGAAGGCTCTGTGGGGGATCTCATAGCTTCTAGTGTTGTTGGCAATCTAGAGATCCTTGGCTTGTGGACTCATCACTCTAATCCCTGCCTTTGTCATCACATGGAACACTCTCTAAGTGTCTGTGCTTCTGTGGCTTTTCTCCATTTCTGGTAAGGACCCCTGCCATATTGGGTTAGGGCCCATATTACCCCAGTAGGACCTCATCTTCACTTATTATATCTGCTATGAACCTATTTCTAAATTAGTTTGTATTCTGAGGTACTGGGTGTGACATGAACTTGGGAGGGTAAACTGTTCATCCCAGTATACTCTCTTAAAATACTCATGCTAATGATAGGCCAAAATCTTTTCTTTCTTTAAATTGAAACACATTGTCAAGAATCTATTCTCTATGACTTGATATAGTCGAGGAAACCTTATTTCATATTTTATTTAAGGGGAGTTGTTAAATGAATAATTCTACTCACATTTAGAGGCAATCGAGACATGATATTTTAAGCTTCTTTACTATAACTAGTAATTTTTCTTATAAACATACCATCAATAAAGGAGTTGTTTTCTCAATTAATAAACATCGATATTGCTAGACAACAGGAAAGTCTACTGATTGCCTATTAGAAAAGATACATGAATTTGTATTTGACCATGGTAAAATTAACCCATTTCTAGATTGTGCAGCTTCAGCTTTACTCCATAAACTAAAGAAATGGATCAAGCACTTGTTGAATTTGCCAAAATTCTCCACCCCTCACTTTCAACAACTGTGGGATTAATAGGATGGTAATATTATGAAACTAGACAAAAGAAAAGTTTCTAGAAACTGCTAACATTCTGGATTAGATTGGAAATTTTGGATTTTTACACTGTATGTTGTTGCCTTTTTTTTAGAGAGAGAGAGCACGGGTGTGCGACAGCACACTTGTGAGTGAGCAAGAAGGCTGGAGAGGTTGGGGGAGGGGCAGAGAGAGAGGAAAAGAATCTTTTTTTTTTTTT